>NC_084526.1:11040307-11115307 GCF_024500275.1 Phycodurus eques | reverse complement strand
AACATAGACTTAGTATAAGTGTCAATTTCATTTTAAAAAAACACCTTGGTTTTTTTCATACGAGTGTCCAGAAAGAGCCCCTCTGACAGCTACTTCAGTTTGACCCACTTTTGGATCCTCTTTGTCCATATTTGGCTACGACTGCCCCCTTTCCTCTGATCAGTTGCCTCCGTGTAAAAGACCCACTTGTGAGAGCACACGTGTTTATGTTGACAGCGCTGGCTCGGGAGCGGAAAGTGAAGGTGGAGATCTTCGGTAGTCACGTACTGTAGATCAGCTCGAGAAATTCGAATGAGACCTGATTTCAGGCCTCTCAGAAGAAAAACGTCTGGAACTCAGGAATTTCATGTTTACTGAGGCATTACAGAAACAATATTACATCCAAAATACTAGAAAAAGTTGGTTTGGTAAACTACGGGAGGTTTAACAATACGCTTGAATACATATAGCAAATTTTACAAAATCTGTAATTGAACAATGATTCAATTAAAACTTATTGCACATAAAAGTTATTATTTCTAGCCGTATGTGAAGACAAATGTCTCATCAAAATATGTATATGAACTATACAGTACACATAAACAGCAACCTACTGATGTAGACAGGTGAGGAGGAGCGTCGAGTGAAGCTTGTCTGGCACATTCATTTCTCAGTGCAGTGATGAGAAAACAAATATTTTTCCACCCAGAGGCCAGGGAACAAAAGTGAATGTACTGTTATGTGCAATTGGTGTGGAAAGACACTGAAATGTGCTGAGATTTGATATTGACTCTTCTGATGCGCTATCCTTACGAGTCCGATTAAAAAGCCTTCAGCACTGATTGCTCTCATTCATCTGTGCGTGTGTAGAATCAAAGAAAATCACCTATTTGTTCCAGGTTTTTGTGATAAAACCAATTTATAGACCAATTTTTCCACCATTAACTCATTCACTGCCAGCGGTTTTCAAAGCAGAGTTCCCCATATTGCCAGCCTGCATTGTAGAGCATTTTGAGTGAATTGCTCTTTCAAGACCCACACAATATTGTGTTCTGTCAGAATATAAGCATTGAACGAACCCAAAAGGTTTGGGAGATTTTCTTACGGTGAGTTGAAACCAAGGTTGAACTTTTCGGTCTTAATCCCGAAAGGTATGTTTGGCACAAACACAATACTGCCCATCACTAAAAGAGCACTATACAATATCTAAAGTCAAGTATAGTGATGGTAACATGTTTTTCGCTCAAACTAGTGTCTTAGTCAAGGTGAAAGGAATGATGAACGTTACGAAATAGAAATTAGAAATAAAATAAAAAAAGCCAGGAAAAGTTTACTAGAACAGCTAAAATGTGTTGTTAATCAGAGGCATTATCTCATGTGTTTATTTGTACTTCCCTCCCCAAAAATATATATTTTTTTCCAGTTGGGTTCTAAAGGTTATAGGTCACATTATTGGTACAAAAGGTTTAGAAATTATTTATCCTGGTCTCATTCCATTCCATTCCATTTGCTTGGAGTTTTTAAGCACATGAGTCCACTCTGTGCTAAGACAAAAAAGTAGAGAGAGAGGGAGAGAGTCAGGTTTGGCACAGAAATAACCTGCCAGCATGACCGGTCAGCTCATAAAAATTTCACACATCCAATGTAAATGCATGAAAAAATGATGATTTCGCTCAAGTAATCACTTAACAGGAGCAAACAACTTGCAGCGTTGTTTTTTTTTTTTTTTTTTTTTTTTTTAATCAGGGCACATCAACAGGAACCCAACTGCAGGTACCTATTGGATGTAATCCTGGTTTATGTGTGTAAATACCCGCCATTATCCTGACACAAGTCACCTCATAAAACATCCTTGTCTTTGATTTGTTGCAACCATCCCGTGTATGCGTGAGACACCTGGTGAGCTTTTTAAAATACACTTAAAAGTTAAGTTTGCTGTGTTTCAAATGCCCGCAAGATTTGAATGTAGCCTCACTTAACTACTTCCCATCCAACTACCGTCACAAAAAAGGCATATGTAGCTAGATACAACAAAATATCTGCGCTAGCAATACTAAGATAGCATTAGCACATAAACAAGCCGATGTTAGCCCCAGCTGCTTCGTTGGTATCATGACTTCTTCGTAATGGAGTGATATTATAACACTAAATGGTATGACTTTTCATTGAACATTTTGTTTTCTTGGACTGTACAATCAATTCAAAATCAAAAAGAGGTGATCAACGTAACTGTCGAGCAGAAATGTTGCTAATTCTTTGTCACATCTAAATCCTCTGAGCTGCCTGAGGTCCCTTTGCTCTGCTTCTGTTTGCTAGTCTTATACCCAGTTGTTGGAAAACAAGGGATGGGCTCTTTTTTTTCTGGAGGTGAATATTCCACCTTACTGTGAGCAAAGTTCCGGAAGCCTAAGGTAACAGGTCAGCGCAAGGCTGTTGTACTACTGTCGGATTACACTGACAGTTTTTACCACTATGACAAAAAGGGATTTTAGCAAAATTGCAAAATTCCCCTTTTAACCTGTTATAAAGATAAAAACATTTTTCCCACTATTAAGTATTCATCAGGCTCCGGTCACTCTCCTCCCACCACCGCCTCCTTGCACATACTACAGAATATTCTCCGCAGGCATGTGAGGAAAGGAGGAAAAGGATGTAGACAACTGGGAAATAGAGAGAGAGAAAGAGAGTCTTGCTTGTCCTGTCGAGGTCTCTCATCTCACAGCTCTGCCCCGAGGGCCTGACCTCTGCCTCGCTGACTGCAAACCAACCTGGAGAAGCTCGCACGATAGAGGAGGGCGGTGCATTTCGGAAAACATTCCACCTGCAAACCTGTACCAGAGAATGAAGACGTGGACAATGGATTGTTTTTGAGAGCAGCCCAGAAGAGGACGTCTATGTTTGATGTTGATGATAGTGTTTTTTTATTACTATTATTTTTATTTATTTAATTTTTTTAACAAGCGGGAGATACAGAGAAGAGAAAAGGGGAGGAGTGGCATTGAACACAGAAAAGAGAGGAGCACAGAGATGCAGGAAAACAAACGGAGGAGAGGAGCTGAGAGATACTGCATGGAAACGTAAGTGTAAATCCTCCTTCTTTCTTATTGTTCATAAGTTTAATATGACATACTCTCACTTTTCCACCCTGTTCCGTCATTCCTTCCCCCTCCCCATGCTCTCATTCCGTCCATCGGCTGTGTTGTGTTTCTATTTGGGCATGCATGCTGTGTCCCTCGTGCTCCGCAGGTCATGTTAAAGAGTAACGGTTGCGAGGAGGGAAAGGCCAGTGTCACATTGTATTAGCATCAGCGTCACATGCCGAGCCACACACACAAAAAGAGGCATACTGTGTTTTAACCATGGATGTGGAAACAAGCTCACCTTGTAGCTAGTGCAACAAAAGTCTCTTAGCTTAATTGTCATCTTAAATTTTTATCGGTTTTAATTAACAAAGACAAGACTGGGAATCACAGTGCCAAACTTTATTTTATTTTTTTTGCAGCTTATTATTTATTGGGGCGCAGCAAGAGAGGCTTACTGTGTAAGGACTTGGCCTGGGCACAAAAGGGTCCAAGGTTCAAAATCCTACTCTGAACCGAAATAGACTGTCAAGGTGCCCTTGAGCAAGGCACTGAATCATCAAATTTCTTAGGGGTGTTAACCTCCCCCAATGTATTAAAAAAGTATAAATGGTAGTTCAGTATTAAATTGTTCTCCCATTATGAACAGACTATTAACTCATTCATAGAAAAAGACACTTTCTCTCACTGTGTGTGTTACCTGAATTCAGTTATGTCATATTTCACCGGTTTAACACAAGGCCATTGAAGTATTGAAAATGAATGAAGCATTCATACTAACTATGTCATTTGTATTTGTTTGACAAATGCTCTGTTATTAAAAAAAAAAAAAAAACAGCAGTCATACATAAATGTAGAAAAATGTCAACAATTTTTGAATATCAGAAAAAATAAGTTAAAACAATTGAGCTGTAATATTGCAACAGTTGTTATATCATGAAAATTAGAATTTATTTTTTGAATTTATTTGCCAATTATGTCAAAAACACACAAGGAATTTGTTCCCGGTCGTTGGAGCTGCTCCAGTACGACAACAGACAGTCAATTGACATTGAATACTTTTGAGACATAAAAACATAAAAACAGTCACTGGGCAATAAGAGGTTACCAGTAATGTGGTAATGCCGATGCATTATTTTTTTATTTTTTTGACAATTGTGCAAATGATGCCAATTCCTCGAGCAATTTAGAGCATCTTGAAATGACGAATAGAGCAATAGTTTGGTACAGTGACCATTGTGCAAATGGCGCAGAGGCTTATAAATTATGCAGTTTAAAGAGACGAGTAGTGCGATAACATGGTCTAATAATCTAATCTAATCTAATAATCTAGTCAAATGGTGTACATACTTCTCAAGCACACGAGTGGCCAGTATTTGCAAACAACAAATATGCAAGTAGTGCAGAGTGGGGAGACTACTACAGTGAGTGCACGAATAATGTACAATTGGCCCAACAGAGATGTGACAACAATCTCAAGACAAAATTGGTACCATGTTACAATGGAATTGTAAATGTTTAACTGTTTAAGAAGTTAATGGCAAGTGGGAAGAAGCTGTTGGAATGTTTTAGTTTGCATTGTTCGATAGCGCCTACCTGAGGGAAGGAGCTGGAAGAAGTGGTGACCAGGATGTGGAGGGTCCAAGAGGATTTTGCATGCTCTTGTCTTAGCTCTGGCAACGTGCAAGTCCTCAAGGGTAGAATAGGGGGTACCAATCATTTTTTCAGCAGTTTTGATTGCCCATTGCAGTCAGTGTTTGTCCTTTTTTTGTGGCAGCACCAAACCAGACTGTGATTGATGAACAGTTATCTTTCGAATGAATGAAGTTACAATGTTACCAAAAGCATGATAGCATAGTGTTTCCCAACCTTTATTGAGTGAAGACACATTCAATTTTACATTAAATCTCACCAAACACCACCAAACAAAAATACAAATATGATATTGTCGTCTTTGGTGGCTCTGTAGTGACACCTTCTGTAAAAAAAAAAACAACAACAACAAAAAAACAACTTCCTATTAGTTGTTTGTAACACTCCCCTTTGTCGTTCACTTGAGCGAGGAGGACCTGTTTTCGACCTGTTTTGCCAAACGTAGAAGTAGGTTGCGCAGATACCGGACTGAACCTGCTGCATTGAATTGTTCTGCATGTTGCTGGCAAAGATAGATAAAACAAAGATAGATAATTTGTATATGACTTGAGTTACGATTGCAGTTCAGCCCCTAGACCGCTCCAGTGGAGTGAAAAAAAAAACAATGGACCAATTATGATGGAATCTCTTAGTGTAATGACGATTCATTAACAAATCAGTTTACAAACAATTTTTGAGGACAAATATTGCTTGGGTTCATGAACTATGCTATTATCTCACACGACGTAAACATCATTTGCTCCATGCGTCAGTTATTTCAGGTATCTTTGTTTTTCTTTTGTAAATTAGCCCTCACTATGGCTCCCAAAAAAGTGAAAACTGCATGTAATTTTGCAATTATGAAACCCTGGCAAGCGTGGTGTGGCTTTCACTGAGCTCTCGTTGGTTAGGTGAGCCCTCCTCTGCTGTACGAGAAAGAGAGAGAGCGCTACAATGCATTTTAGCTCTTGCTATTTTAAGACAAAACACAAATGTACTGGTGTGTGTCTGTCTGTCTTTCTTTCAGTTTAATTACTGTAAACTTCATAAAACCAGTTCATTTCTTTTCATTCTCTTTATGTTTTTATGTTTATAGTTTACAATACAGTTCTAGTTTTCTTAGTCAAAAACGTACCAAAAAATAGTGTTGTTTTTTTTAGGGGAATGCTGGGTCGAATGTATGACATTTCTATGCAGTTGATTTCAGATACGAGTGATTTGTATTATGAGTGTGGTCATGAAACCAATTAAACTCATAATTCAAGGCACCACTAAATGACAAAAAAAAAACAGCTTTGAAGATATCGTTTGTTGGATTTAATTTCAATTTTAGCCAGTTAGGAGCAACTATTATCTCTCAGTACGATGTATACACGCCTGCAAACTGCAACCCAACAGCACACATAATCATTACATACAGTACCTCTGTTTACCAAATGTGAGCATTATTATCTTTTCAAAGGCAGATTTGTTTAAAATAAAGATTGTGCAGCTGGTGTACCTAATAAAGCGTCCAGTGAGTGGAGCTACTTACAGCCTCGTCAACAAGTTCTATCAACGACCTGGCTACTGTACCAGTGCATCCCCATCATTTAAATACAGTAACTGGCATGTTCAGCAGCTTGCAACGTTCCCAGTGCCAGTAATGTTTTTTTATTTATTCAAAACTTCAGTACAGTAAGGACTTGGCCTCTATAGTCCTATAAATTATTTTCTGCAGGCAGTGTGGCATGTTTTTTGCTCCACCAAGCACTAACCTACATGGCCTAATACAAAAGGCTCTGAGGGGCAAGGAAGCGTGAAGAGAAGGGCATCCACGTCCTGTAGCGCTCACACTTTACATCCCAAAACCACCTCAACTGCTAGCCTATTTGGCATCGCTCTGAGGATGCCGTCCATGTTTGTGTCATCTTGAATCGCAATGGTGTGTGGATGCGATGCCCGGCTGATGTGTCATTCTTGTAACACAGATAAATGTGCCCGAAGTGCTAATGAATGTCTGAAATGTGCATTTTTTATGCCTCATGTTTGCAAATACAGTTCAGCCTCAAAAATGATTCATACCATGGCCAAAATCTGAGTTGAAGTGAATTTTTATTGGTTGAGTGGGTAATCCTCTGATTGGAAATGACCAAAGAAAGTGGCAATGACTGTTTCATACACAGTATAGATTTATTTTTGTTTTACATTTAAAAATACTAATTATAGCCCTGATCTTATTGGACAATTTTGAGGAAACAACATTTTGCAACATTCTAAAGGATCCTTACTTCTTACATAATGTAGAACAGCGGTTCTCAAACATTTTACTTCAAGTGCCACCTCAAAAAATAATCGACTCTCCAAGTGCCAACATAATCACCAACATTAAAACCAAGTAGCATAGTAGGACTGTAGGTAGTGTATAAAGTTTTTTTAGTTTTGTTTTTTTACCTAAAAAGTATATTTCATATTATTGTAAGCCACTATAAGATTATGCATAGTTTGATCCTTAAAACTTGGTTTATATGTAGCGAATAAAATATCTACTTTCCGGTAACTATTGATTCAATTAAAATATATTATACATAAAAGTCTAATTTAAAAAAATACCTAAATAAATGTTAAAAAAAAGATTGTAAATTATTAAATGCAAATGTTTTGTACTTAAAATTAAATGCAAATAAACTGTACTTAACAAATGAACTGTACTGGATTAAAAGCAAGTTGAAGCTACTGTAATATTATGCACAGTTTGAACATTTAATTCTGTGATTCTTTTGTATACCACTAGAGGGAATCCACGTACCACTAGTGGTACTACACTTTGAGAATTACTTATCTGGAGCATTTTAATAAACTATCAAATAATATTTTTCCACTTGAAATTGCTTTTGTCTGTATTGATACAATAAAAATAATTGTGGACATGGAACTTTTCAAATATAAAATGTGTATATTTTGATATGGTAATTTTTTATATATTACATAATTTAAATAATAAATTCATATTCCTTCACTCAAGTGTGAATAAATATTAAGGTCATACTGAGAAGAAAAAGAACATTTAAAGTTACAAGAAAAAATATATACTCTTAAAAGAATAATTTCATAATACAACCCTAATTCCAATGAAGTTGGAACGTTGTGTTAAACAAAAAACAGAATACAATGATTTGGGAGGGCGGCGCGGTGGCCGACTGGTTAGAGCGTCAGCCTCACAGTTCTGAGGACCGGGGTTCAATCCCCGGCCCTGCCTGTGTGGAGTTTGCATGTTCTCCCCGTCCCTGTGTGGGTTTTCTCCGGGCACTCCGGTTTCCTCCCACATCCCAAAAACATGCATCGTAGGTTAATTGAAGACTCTAAATTGCCCGCTGGTGTGAATGTGAGTGTGGATGGTTGTTTGTTTGTGTGTGCCCTTCGATTGGCTGGCAACCAGTTCAGGGTGTACCCCGCCTCCTGCCCGATGACAACTGGGGTAGGCTCCAGCATGCCCGCGACCCAAGTGAGGAGAAGAGGCTCAGAAAATGGATGGATGGATACAATGATTTGCGAATCATGTTCAACCTATATTTAATTGAATACACTACAAAGGCAAGATATGTAATGTTCAAACTGATAAACTTAATTGTTTTTAGCAAATAATCATTAACTTAAAATTTTATGGCTGCAAAGAATTGCCCGTTCCAAAGAAGCTGGGACAGGTGGCAAAAAATACTGAGAAAGTTGAGGAATGCTCATCAAACACCTGTTTGGAACATCCCACAGGTGAACAGGCTAATTGGGAACAGGTGGGTGCCATGATTGGGTATAAAAGGAGCTTCCCTGAATTGCTTAGTCATTCACAAGCAGAGATGGGATGAGGTTCACCTCTTTGTGAACAAGTGTGTGAGAAAATAGTTTAAAGGTTTAAGGACAATGTTCCTCAATGTACAATTGCACGGAATTTAGGGATTTCATCATCTATGGCCCATAATATCATCAAAAAGGTTCAGAGAATCTGGAGAAATCACTGCATGTAAGCGGCAAGGCCGAAAACCAACATTGAATGCCCGTGACCTTCGATTCCTCAGGCGAATCGAAGGTCACTGCATCAAAAACCGACATCATCGTGTAAAGGATATCACCACATGGGTTCAGGAACAAAACAGAAAACCAATGTCAGTAAATACAGTTCGGCGCTACATCCGTAAGTGTAACTTGAAACTCTACTATGCAACGCAAAAGCCATTTATCAACAGCACCCAGACCCACGCAGTCCAGACCTGTGTCCCATTGAAAATAGAGTCCTCAGGTCCCAAACGTTTATGGAATGTTGTTAAAAGAAAAGGTGATGTAACACAGTGGTAAACATGACCCTGTCCCAGCTTTTTTGGAACGTGTTGCAGCCATAAAATTCTAAGTTAGTGATTATTTGCTAAAAAGAATAAAGTTTAGCAGTTTGAACATTAAATATCTTGTCTTTGTAGTGTATTCAATTAAATATATGTTGTACGTGATTTGCAAATCATTGTATTCTGTTTTTATTTGTTTAACACAACGTCCCAACTTCATTGGAATTGGGGTTGTATTATTGCAATCCTACAAACACATAACACGATTATGCTAGTTCTGTCGTACTAGAAGGGGCGCCAGATCTGTGAGGAATGTAGATGTTTCAACACCCACGCTTTTCCCAATGAAAGGGTTCAACTCCCACACTTTTTCCTATTGTTATCAATCACTTTTTTCAAGGGGTCGGCAAATTGAAAATGTTGTAGTACAACCTCCCCATAGCCACCCACTTTTTTATAGCTTGCTTTGCCTCTAGTAGTATGCCTTTATTTTTGCCAATTAGCTATTTAAAATTGCAGCTTTTTGTTGTTGTTGTTGTTGTCACATTAAGACTTTCTCACAATATTGACTTTTCCCTTAATAAATATGACTTGAAAAACTACAGATGATTTTACTTGTAGTATTATGATTTCTTTTTTTGTCTGCGGCCTTTTTCCAATCATGTTACGACTTTTTTCTCTCAATGTTAAGACTTTATTCCGATAATATTTATTTATTTTCAGTGTAGCTCTAATATTTGTAATATGTCCTGTTAGGGTTATTGGCCCTTTTATTGGTTCATTTCCGATGACACCCATTCTCTCAAGTCATAAAGAATAGATTTGTTCTCCTGTGTTTATAATGTTTTTTTTTTAATTTAGTTCTCCCCTTGAAATCAAACCAGCGTGATCTTCTCTGTTTTTCATCACTTCTTTACTGAAGAGCATATCATATATTTTCTGCGATTGGCTGGCAACCAGTTCAAGGTGTACCCCGCCTCCTGCCCGATGACAGCTGGGATAGGCTCCAGCATGCCCGCGACCCTAGTGAGGAGAAGCGGCTCAGAAAATGGATGGATGGATGGATATCATATATTTTAATAATGTTGCAATAATGCTGGCTGAAGCGGTTTAAATTCCTCATGTATCCTTTATTTCTTCATTCTCAAGTGGACACTGATGTTAACTTATCTCCTTTACCCTTTAAGCCAGTCATTATGATGTGATGTCATGTGATAGGTGTGGACAAAAAAAAATAAAAAATCCCTGCTTCTTCGTGACATTAAAGAAGATCCACACAAACTGGATCAAGCCGGTCAAGCCACAATTACAGCACATACCTAATGGGGAAGACCATTATCAAGAAAATGTGCCTTTTCAAAGATAATATTTCTTAGTTTTGATTGACACTGTCAGAGAGGTATTCATTTAACATTGGTTTGTGTAAAACTGCACTGGATCATACCAAGAGGCATTTATAATGTATTGGTCATTTCATTTTGAGCAAAATATTAGATATTGTTTCATTAATACTTCTCTTACATTGTCAAATAAAACTGAGCAATGGACAACTCTTGTATTGGAAGTGAGTCAGTTTCATGAATGGGCTGCTGGGCTGCATGTCTAGACAGTTCGCTTAAGAGCTCTGCTTTTACTCTCTCTCTGTTCACTCTACATTTAGCTTGGCAGGCCATGACTACTGTTGCACTCATTATGAGTGTGTGTGTTTGTGTGTGTGTGTACACACGCTTGTGTGATTTAGCCCCAAGGCTGTGTAGTCAGAAAACAAACACTCATGTAGATATAAAAACATTCCAACACAGTTTGATTTTGACGTTTGGCTAAATTTCCTTCATCGGCTATGGAGAAAATTAACTATTTTATCGATTAATAGTTTTTTAAATACCAAGTTATTTGATGGGATGGGAATTATGCTCTGAACTCTTTTTTCCACAGCAGAATGATACTGCCCAGAGTGTGGATATAGCTCAACTTGCCATAGTTGATGTCATGTTGTACTTCTTTAGACAGCAGACGAGTTGAAACTGAGACGAAAGCACCCCTGGTGGTTGCACCCAAGTCGTATGCACAACTGCTTCGAGACATTATTAATCAACAATATTTCTATTAATAAACTGATTAATGGGCGCCACGGTGGGGGACTGGTTAGCATATCTGACTCACAGTTCTGAGGACCCGGGGTCAAATCCGGCCTCGCCTGTGTGGGGTTTGCATGTTCTCTCCGGGTACTCCGGATTCCTCCCACATCCCAAAAACATGCATGGTTGGTTGATTGGAGACCCCTAATTGCCCGTAGGTGTGAATGTGAGTGAGAATGTTTTTGTTTTTTTTGTTTATACTGTATGTGCCCTGTGATTGGACGGCAACCAGTTCAAGGTGTACCCCGCCTCTCTCCCGAAGATAGCTGGGGTAGGCTCCAACACGCCTGTGACCCTATTGAGGATAAGAGATACAGAGAATGAATGAATGACATTGATTAATGGTATGGTACTTGGTACTATGGTACTTAAGCAGATTTTTCAGGTTATCTGTGCTTTACTTGAATGTTTATTTTTCTTACTCCTTTACTCCCTACATTTGAAAACATATCTGCACTGTCTATGCCTTACTTTGTCCTAGACTGTACGGTTTTCACTTTTTTTCAACTTTTGCGGCTGACAACACAACATAAAAAAGATGTAAAAAGAGAGAGGGGAAGTCAACCGCAGTTAAAATCTTAATTGATTGAGATCTTGGGAACCTTTAAGGTGGGAAAAAAAGAGACAGCAGCAATGTGGAGGAATCTGAACCAGGGAGCATTAATGCAAAGGATTCATCCATCCATCCATCGTCTTCCGCTTATCTGAGGTCGGGTCGCAGGGGCAGTAGCTTTAAGAGGGAAGCCCAGACTTCCCTTTCCCCAGTCACTTCATCCAGTTCTTCCAGAAACTTGAACTCCTCCACTTGGGGCAGGATCTCATACCCGACCCGGAGAGGGCACTGCACCCTTTTCCGACTGAGGACCATGGTCTCAGATTTGGAGGTGCTGATTCTCATCCCAGCCGCTTCACACTCTGCTTCGAACCACTCCAGTGAGAGTTGGAGATCACGGCTTGAAGCCAACGGAACCACATCATCTGCAAAAAGCAAAGATGCAATGCTGAGGCCACCAAACCGGACCTGCGCCTAGAGATTCTGTCCATAAAAGTTATGATCAGAATCGGTGACTGTCACCGATTCTGCAAAGGATTCACAGACGCAATTTATTCCCCAAATTCCCCCAATTTAAGAGAATTATTTCATGGTGTCGGCTGCAAGAATGATTTGTACTAAATGAATTGTCTTATGCCAGCCTAAAAAACACCAGAAGGTTTTTCACCTTTTCTCATTAGCTCACATAGTAGTAGTAGTTGTACTACTAGGAGGATTAGTATTTTTTTTTTTTATTCAGTCACCATACAATAACATATTTCACAGTACAAACAATTAAAAAAAAAAAAAAAAAACAGCCATGGAAGCAAAATGCATATTTAAGCCAAGCCTACTTTTTAACAAGCATATCCAATCCAGCTACCACCTTCCCAAATGTAAGTTAAAAAAAAAAAAAAAAAAAAAAAAAAAAGATAAATTATTAATATTTACAATGTTCAAAAACAGCTTCGCGAATACATTTTTGGGGAAAATTTAACCAATTCTTTTTAAATGTATACTTTCATCATTCAAAAAGTTAACACCACCAACAAAAGCACATCTTTTGATTCCTCTTATAGCTTTTGATTTAATTTTTTTAATTAGCAATTTTGGGTTAGCATTAGCAAAGCAATCTCAACACATTGTTTTGATAGTCTAAAAGCCTTAGCCAATCCTAGCAAGCTTTTTTTTCCTACATTCTGCTAAGTCACGAAAACACGTATGGTACATAATTGGCAGTAAAAATTCCTCTTCACATTTTAGTTTTGTACTTATATGCACATTTTAGTCTGTACCTTTTTACTTTTACCCAAGTAAATGGATTGAATCAGTATCTCTCCTTTTACCAGTGCCTCTTTTACACTCTTTTAGTATCGGTACTTCTATTTAGGTACAGAGTGATTCATTTTGCAATCTCTGATAATTATCTTACATTTGTCTTATGGCAGCTAAGCAATGTGTTAAATAGCTGCATTAGTGACTTCAGGGCTTTTCTCTTACAGGATGCTTTTTAATGTGTTCCATTGCAATAACATGGTAATGTTTTGCAGATGTTTAAGGAGAGTGAGTGTATTTAATGTTGTGTCCAGTAACTAGTGGTTTACAAAGTATTTTGAAACCATTTTATTTCTCTCTCTTCTGTGATTTGTCGTTGTTCTGAAGAGATGAGTATGAGAACTCCAGAGAGGACTGAAGAAGATTCCAATACGATCAACTCCCTGTGAAGTGATGAGTACTCAGACCGTAGAGAACCCCAACACGGATGTAATGGTGGTCTCCAAGGAGATGGCATTGCTTAGCAACATACTGGCAGCTTACACCTTCATCACAGGTACGGTACATGTTGTATGGAACATGCCCTTGTCTGAAGAAACTGTGCATCTTCCATTACTGTTCTGTATATCTCTTTGCTGTCTTCTTCAATATGGTCGCACGAGCATATAATAAGGATATTGTTAGCGCTTTATTACTGCACTGGATTTTTCTTTCAACAAAGTGCCACCGCAACCATGTGAAAGAAAAAGAAGAGGCTGGGTTAGCCAGTTAGTTTATTGATCCTAAAGGAAATTCTGGGATCCTGTAGCAGCAATAACAGTAAACAAACATAAAAATAACATGTCTGAGATAGCAGTAAAAAAAGTATGTATGAGGAAATAGTAAAAAAGCAAAATAAAGATGTAAGTGTAAAAGAGATACAGCACAATAAATGAATGTTTTCTCATTATCTTTGATATTGAGATTGTTTTGGGGTAGGGCATTTATAAGCATTTAGCTTCATCCCTAAGCCTTTCGCTCATCTTTATGAAATTACCTCAGTTGTTTATTTTTGTTGTATCCTTGGAATTCTGTGAATGCTCGTAATGATGTCTGAATAAAATTCAATTCAGTTCAATTAAAGGCTTGTTCATTATGTGCAATATGTGCAATACTGTTGAGTAGCCGTAAGCTACATACAGTGGGTACGTAAAGTATTCAGACCCCCCAACAATCATAATTGTTGAAATATTTGCTCATTTATTAAAAAAGAAAAACTGAAATATCACACAGCCTATTCAGACCCGACTATTCAGACCCTTTGCTGTGACACTCATATATTTAACTCGGGTGCTGTCCCTTTCTTCTGATCATCCTTGACATGGTTCTACACCTTCATTGGAGTCCAGCTGTGTTTGATTATACTGATTAGACTTGATTAGGAAAGCCATACACCTGTCTCTATAAGACCTTACAGCTCACACTACATGTCAGAGCAAATGAGTATCATGAGGTCGAAAGAACTGCCTGAAGAGCTCAGAGACAGAATTGTGGCAAGGCACAGATCTGGCCAAGGTTACAAAAAACATTCTGCTGCACTTAAGGTTCCTAAGAGCACACTGGCCTCCATCCATCCATCCATCTATCCATTTTCTGAGCTGCTTCTCCTCACTAGGGTCGCGGGCGTGCTGGAGCCTATCCCAGCTATCGTCGGGCAGGAGGCGGGGTACACCCTGAACTGGTTGCCAGCCAATCACAGGGCACATTCAAACAAACAACCATTCGCACTCACATTCACACCTACGGGCAATTTAGAGTTGTCAATTAACCTACCATGCATGATTTTGGGATGTGGGAGGAAACCGGAGTGCCCGGAGAAAACCCACGCAGGCACGGGGAGAACATGCAAACTCCACACAGGCGGGGCCAGGGATTGAACCCCAGTCCTCAGAACTTTGAGGCAGACGCTCTAACCAGTCGTCCACCGTGCCGTCACACTGGCCTCCATAATCCTTAAATGGAAGACGTTTGGGATGACCAGAACCCTCCCTAGAGCTGGCCGTCCGGCCAAACTGAGCAATTGGGGGAGAAGAGCCTTGGTGAGAGAGGTAAAGAAAAACCAAAAGATCACTCTGGCTGAGGTCCAGAGATGCAGTCGGGAGATGCGAGAAAGTTCTAGAAAGTCAACCATCACTGCAGCCCTCCACCAGTCGGGGCTTTATGGCAGAGTGGGCCGACGGAAGCCTCTCCTCAGTGCAAGACACACGAAAGCCCGCATGGAGTTTGTTAAAAAAAAACACCTGAAGGACTCCAAGATGGTGAGAAATAAGATTCTCTGGTCTGATGAGACCAAGATGGAACTTTTTGGCCTTACTCAGATGTTGTATGTGTGGAGAAAACCAGGCACTGCTCATCACCTGTCCAATACAGTCCCAACAATGAAGCATGGTGGTGGCAGCATCATGCTGTGGGGGTGTTTTTCAGCTGCAGGGACAGGACGACTGGTTGCAATCAAAGGAAAGATGAATGCAGGGATATCCTGGACGAAAACCTTGTCCTGAGTGCTCAGGACCTCAGACTGAGCTGAAGGTTCACCTTCCAACAATACAGTGACTCTAAGCACACAGCTACACAGCACTGATCATGAAATTGTTGCCATATTGTGGAAAGCATATTCTGGGGTGGGTGGGGGGGGGAGTATTCTCATCCCTACACAGAAGCCTGATGTCATGTAGAAACTATTCATCTCTTAATATCAAAGAAAAAGGGAATTGAAATCACGAATAACCAAGGAAAAATGGCTGAATATCTGCAAAATAGTGCACATCCACTAGCTCCAGGCTCTCGTGAATTTAATTGGAAAAATATGGTCAGATCTTTTTTATTTTTTATTTTTAATGACTGCATAGATGGCGGCACGGTGGCCGACTGGTTAGAGCGACAGCCTCACAGTTCTGAGGACTGGGGTTCAATCCCTGGCCCCGCCTGTGTGGAGTTTGCATGTTCTCCCCGTGCCTGCGTGGGTTTTCTCCGGGCACTCCGGTTTCCTCCCACATCCCAAAAACATGCATGAATTGGAGACTCTAAATTGCCCGTAGGTGTGAAAGTGAGTGCGGATGGTTATTTGTTTGTATGTGCCCTGCGATTGGCTGGCAACCAGTTCAGGGTGTACCCTGCCGCCTGCCTGATGTTAGCTGGGATAGGCTCCTGCACGCCCGCGACCCGAGTGAGGAGAAGCGGCTCACAAAATGGATGGATGGATGGACTCCATAGATTAGGAAAGAAATTGTGTCTATATTTTCTAGACACAACCATCCTGGAGAGCATATGGACACAGAGTTGCCGACCAAATACATATGTTCTTGTCTTGACAAAAGAATATTGAGACAAAATACGGTTGGTTTTAAACCAAGTAATAAATTATGAGATACCAAAAACATGTAAAATACTTTACTTGGGGAATCTAAGACCGCACATAATACAAAAAGAGGATGAGTATACTGTTAAAGTGCTGCTATCAGCGAGTAAAAAAGCAATTGAAAGGTTTTGGTATTAAGTGGAATTACTGACCAAGGAGCAGTGAGTGCACAGTAGAAAGATTATTCGTAATGGAGAAAGTAACACATAAAATGTGACTGCAAGAGACACAATGTGAGGATAAATGAAAATGTGATGGCTTGTAGAACACAAGAAGCACATTCCCCACTGGACAATAAATAAACAGGTTAGTTGTACCTTCTGCCATCTAGTGGGAGAGCATTTGATTGATCCACCTATTACTATATGTCACTGGCAATCTTTTGTTGTAAATATATATTTTCTCAGAACCAATTAAGTGAATTTGGATAATTTCCCATGGCACAACTGATGATATCTCAGGGCTCAGTGGTTGAGAATCACTGATTTAAATGTGTATCTAATAAAGTCTAGAGTGAATGGATGTTTGTATAGCTGAGAAAAAAAATCAACAAAATGTTAGAACAAGTGCTTAAAGGTGTTCTGTTGGTTTGATCACTCCTCTCACTTTCTCTCTGTCAGACCAACCCGAAAGGACGGCGCTGGTGTTTCTGGGCGGAGTGTCTGTCGGTCTCCTTGTCACACTCTGTGCCGTCGTCTTCCAGATCCACTGCCGCGCCGACTGTCACTATGGCAACAGTAAACACCCTCGCCATCGCCGTCACCATCACCACCGCCACAGGCGTCACCATCACGTCTGTCAGCACCACCAGCAGCACGTCAATGCTAACCCAGACAACATGGCCGTCGTCACCGCAGAGGTCGCAAGGCCTAGCGGGGACAGCGAATCGGAGGACTGGGATGAGGCGATGGACATGTCGTCGCGGAGACGCAGGCGCTTTGAGAGGGCCTTGCTACACGCCAGCATGTTTACATCGGCTGAGGGTATCTCACATACACACTCGCAAAAAATAGGTCCATGAACTATTGCTGCTACTACTCTACCTCAGACATTAGAACTGTCATTAATCATCAATTAATCATTCATGTTGCAATCTGTTTTTTTAAGGTCCCATTACATGAAAATCCTATTCTATTCTACATAGGTCAAAACGAGTCTGTGACTTGGTTTGAGTTTGACATCTATACGGTTTGTCGATTGAATGCATAAGACAATAAACGGCATAAGGTTTGCAAAACGACCAGATCAGATTTCTGTGTGTTTGTGATTTAGATCGTTACTTATTATTAAAGTACTTGCCCACTTCGTGGTTGGTACCCACCCACTCAACACAGCTGAATAGCAACATGGCATTTCTGGCTTTTAGGCGAGCTCGTCTCAGCCACTGCTAAGCCATACAAACACAGTCTATAAAGTATACATATTTGTTTCCAACAATGTTAAACTATATAGTGGAACCCCGATTTAATGGACTCCGATTTAACGGACTTAGAATTTAACGGACAGTGTTCTGTTGGAACTTAAAATCATCCCTTTTATGCACCAGTAAGGTAAGTTTGGATAAACATTGAAACTTTTCAAACATTTGAAAGCTTTTTTAGATTAATTTACAATAATGTTGTAATGTACTAGGTGTTTTTAGCCCACGAATAAAAGTAGAAAGCAATAATTCTGTACTGTACTGGTGTTTTTATTCCCCCCTCCCCCAAAAAAAGTTCTTCAACTTAACGGGCAATCTGATTTAACGGACAATCTGATTTAACGGACGAAGAAATTTCCCCCCAAGAAATCCAGCCATTTCAAATTGATTGAAAAACTACTAGACTTAAACTAGAATTGATTGGAAAAAGAGAATCTTGGGCATCTTCAACCCAAATTATCTCGTAAACTTGATAAAAGGACATTGAAGATTATTAAAACCATTTTGATGGCATGGGACCTTAAAGAAAGATAGCTCTCTATCCTATTGTGCTTTAAAAAACATACAGTAATGACATAATGAAATAAAATGTAAAAAAATTAGACCTAAGAGCAGTGTAATACAGACATACGGATATACATGGAGACGGTCACAGACTCACAGGTCCTCAGTAAACTTCAGGGATAGTAGATTTTCCCTGAGAATAAAGGAAATATGCCTGTGCCTGTCTACATGTGTTGCCTCACTGTTTGCGTTCAAATATCCGTCGCTTAAAGGGTTATAACACTGCGACACTGATGCGATGAGTTAACTCGTCTATGGTGTTTTGCGTTGTGTGTTAGTATAAAGCAACCACACTTAGGCAAGGCAAAGTTATGTGGTTTGGTTAAATTCACATGTAATTCTCTTTTCTTAATTTAGTAGTACAACAACAGTAGACTTCAACTGGGAGTGGCAATACACAGCTTGAAGCCTCTTTTTTGAAGAATTGGTCACTATATGCCAAACTGGTGCTTGTTCTGAAGTGAGTTGACTTTACTGCCAATATACAGAACTACTATATCACATTTTTGCTTGCAAGTCAAAGCAAAATATTGGATGAACAATGGCTCGTATCTCTAAAAATTCATAAGTCGGGTCACACGTATCTCAAGGCACCACAACTTTTATTTTGCACATATCCCACTCAATTCTCTTGAGAACAGGCTCCCTTTGTTTGCTCTTTTCTCGCTTTGTTTTGCAGAGTTGATTTTAACACGTAGAAATGTGTTGCAGTGGTCAAGGGTAATTTGATGCTGATGCAAATTGATGGTCATTGAGAGTGTGTGGGTGCGTGCGTGCGTGCGTGCGTGCGTGCGTGTGTGTGTGTGTGTGTGTGTGTGTGAGATCAGAACTGGACCAGGCCCAGCGGCTAGAGGAGCGGGAAAGGATCCTGAGAGAGATTTGGATGAACGGCCAACCAGACATCAGCACAGTCACTCAGAGCCTCAATAGATATTACTGAGAAATGAAGACACACACTAAAGGATGGGTGCAAGAATGAAAGAAGGACCTAAATGAAGGACACACAAAAGTGACAGTCGCAACGAAAGACACGTGAACATTTGACCACACATGGACCGTGGCTTTCATGATCTGTCCACACATTTGCTCACTAACATGCTGTTTGTGTTTCAAACACAGTTTAAATGGTGCTTTTGTGTACATATGGAATGTGAATGCGTTGCTGTTTAATGGGATATACAATATGTTCCTTATTCCATCCTATTGACGCTTTGAAGCTAAAAGAAGAGAAGGGAACAATGGATATGGTGGTTTGATTCTGGTGCTTTTACTGTCGTATGTTGCATTCCTTGAATAAAGTTTAAAGGAAGTGACTGAGTTCCTAACCTGTACATGTGTTGAAGCAGACATTATTAACCCTTTCTTTGATATGACATGCCTACTTGCTCACTGGCAGGGGCCAAGTCAGTGAATGAAATATAGGGCCCCTCTCTGTAATGGGGCTCTTAGAATAATCACACTTTTCTCCCCATCCCTGCTCTCTGGTCAGGACATTAGGTACACCTGAGACCCAGAATCATCTTTATTTGCCAAGTATGTCCAAAAAACACACAAGGAATTTGTCTCCGGTAGTTGGAGCCGCTCTAGTACGACAACAGACAATCAATTGACAGAGAACACTTTTGAGACCTAAAGACATTGAGAAAAACAGTCACTGAGCAATAAAGGGTTGCTAGTTATCTGGTAATGCAGGTATTATTATTATTTTTTTTTTACAATTGTGCAAAAAGATGCAGAGTCCTCTAGCACTTAGAGCAGTTCGAAAGACTGATATTGCAATAGTCCGGTGCAATGACCATTGTGCAAAGGGCGCCGAGACTTCAAGCGAGTAGTGCGATAATCTGGGACAATGTTGATTGTGCAAATGTTGCAGATACTCCTCAATCAGTGTGCAAATGGAGCAGATGCTACTCTGGCATGAGTGGCCAGTATTGGTCAACAACAGATATGCAAATGGTGCAGTGTGGCGAGACTACTACAGTGAGTGCACGAGTATAATTGGCCCCACAGAAATGTGACAACAAACTCAAGTCCAAAAATTGTCAACATGTTGTAACGGAATTATAGGTTAGGTGTTTAAGAAGTTGATTGCAAGAAGGAAGAAGCTGTTGGAATGTCTGCCAGTTCTAGTTTGCATTGATCGGTAGCGCCTACCTGAGGGAAAGAGCCGGAAGAGCCGGTGACCGGGATGCGGAGGGTCCGAGAGGATTTTGCACGCTCTTGTCTTAGGTCTGGCAGCGTGCAAGTCATCAATGGTGGGTAGGGGGGTACCGACAATCCTTTCAGCAGTTTTGATTGTCCGTTGCAGTCGGAGTTTGTCCTTTTTTGTAGCAGCACCGAACCAGACTGTGATGGAAGAACACAGGACCGATTCGATGACCGCTGTGTAGAACTGTCTCAGCAGCTCCGGTGGAAGGCCGTGATTTCTCAGAAGCCGCAGGAAGTACATCCTCTGCTGGGCCTTTTTGAGGACGGAGTTGATGTTGGTCGCCCACTTCAGGTCCTGTCATGGTCTGTGTTTTGGTTTGGGTTGTGTTTAGTTTAGTTCCATGTTTTCCTGTGTTCCATGTTTGTCGTGTGCTCATTAAGTTGTTGTGTCCACCTGTTCTCGTCTACTTTGTGTCGACCAATCAGCTCTCTCCAGCCACTCGTGTCTTGTCCAGATGTTCCTCGTTGTCTCGTCTATCTGTTTGTATTTAGTTCCCTGGTTTCTGTCAGTTCTTGTCGGTTCATTGTCGTTGTCACATGTCTTTGCCATGTCATAGTCGCCAGTTGTCTTTATCATTGTGGTATGTCATTGTCAGGTGTCATTCTCCCTTTCTATTCCACGTCTTACTCACAGGTCATAGTTTGTTTCCAGTTTTAGATATTTGAGTGTTTCTTTGTTACTTTGATTTGATTGGTATCTGTTGTGGGACTTTGTTCAGTTTTCCCTTTTTGCAGATTGAATATTATTTTTGAGACTCCCGCACTCCTGCCTTGACTCCCTGCTTCCCTGCAATTGGGTCCACCATGTTCTTGCCTTGCGTTACTCGCCCTCGCCCTAACCACGTACGTGACAGGTCCCGAGAGACTGTAATTCCCAGGAACTTGAAGGTCTCGACGGTTGACACAAGGCAGGATGCCTCCTGATACAAGGATGCCTCCTGATACAATACTAGTATAAAAAATGGTGCCTTTAAAAAGAGGAATTTATTTAACAATAGGTATATGATTGTGGCTGTAGCAACCCAAATAAGATTCAGTCATCACGTCGAAGGAACTTCTATCAAATGCGCCCAAACCCATAAATGCTCTTAAAATATAGAGTACTGATAAATATTTAGTTGATTGTTGCATCAGTATTTTTCATAAATTTAGTATGGTCTTTAGAAAAACTGAAATGTCCCCTAATGGGAAAATGGTTCTCCTTGTGGTAATATCCTGTACTAAAATACAAAGGTCATCCTCGTGCACACAAATCTTGTTTTGTTACGCCCCCATGAGGTGAAAAGCTGCTATAGCATGTCTCCAAAACCAAGGTAAACTTTAGGTCATTTTTTTTACTCCGTGGGCCGAAATAACCAGTATTCAGGTTTTGGCAGTCCTCAGCAATTATATGTAAATTGAAAGCTTGTACCCAGGACAGATAGAATACAATTGTTTTGACATCCAATTTACATGTCCGAATTAAACCAATTCAAATGAGCTTTTTTTTTCAGTGTAGTAGTGATTTTGTTTCTTAATTCGATACATAGACTGCATGAACTTTGTTCTAATATAATAACACTATGGTAATAACAGATTAGGGAAATTAAAGGAGAAATGGAGTTCTCGTGAGGAAAAGTTAATCATTCTTTTGTCATTTGATGGATTATGATGAAATAATCTGTTGTTTTCTGTTATTTATTTATATAACTGCGGTATGTGTGTATAATGACAGAAATAATAATAATAATAATAATAACTACCTCTCCAGAAAGAAAAATCGTTTGAATTCACTTAATTCAAATATGTACATCGATTGCACATGACTGCAATGTGTTAAACTAACAATATTTTTAAATGATAAATTACAACAATTTACCAAATCTTTAAATCAAATTTGAAAGCATGCAACCCAAAAAGTACTAAGTAAGTATTTTTGTTTTTAAGTACGTTTGTCAGTGATAAAGTGGGAAAAGTGCGCTAAACATATGCGAACAAGTACAGCATTCTTTATGCTTGTCTGCTGCATATGGCTGCTGTCTCTTTAACAGGACAAGCTAGAGGAAGCAGTTTCTGCAGCATCTGAACTCTCTCTCTCTCTCGCTCTCTCTCTCTCTCTCTTTCTCTCTCTGTCTGTCTCGCTACCTCTCCAGGACAGGACCAGAACGACCGCGGCCCGCCAACCTCCTACGAGGACTGGTCTGTTCCGGAGCTGAGTGCGTGTGTGTCTGGGGCGGGGGGTCCGCCATGAGGGACTATTCGGCACCTGCCAACCAAGGAGGCTCCTGTATGGCCTGCTGCCAAGTTTGTGTGTTCTTCTTCACTGCAATCCTCATTGTCGCAGAGAGGACGGCGCGTGAGTCCTACCTGGGACACACACACACACACACACACACACACAAACGGACAGTAACATGCATGCATGCATCCACATTCACATGCACTAACCTACAGAAACACTGTGACGAGACTAGTGATGACACATCGTTTCTGACTGACTGTACCACTGGATGGATGGTGGAGAATTGGTGCAACTATTTGCGAAAGTTGTGTGTTTGTTGTGTGACGTCACGGACTGCAGCAGTGCACGATGTTACACCCTGCATGAGCAAAAGTGCAGACTCATGCCACATGCTTCCACCCCCTCCCTACTGCACCGTCCTAAAATTCTTTATTCAGGAATAACATTGCATACTGCAGGAGCATGCTGGCACATGTCAGGACCCCTTTTTTTGCAGGGTGTTGAGGGGATGGGCGTACCCCAGGATGGGGCCTAGTTATGGCGGTACAGCCTGCCCATGCAGCAGGAGAGTGAAGGTTTGGATTTCATGTGTGAGGGGAAGGAAGGAGAGAGGCCGAGCTGTTATAATGCCTCAGACGGGATGAAGATCATTGCAGAGGTCGTATTGTACGAATGGTGATGAGGAACTGGTCTTGTTGAGGGAAAGCTTGATATAAACTTTTAATGGCAAGTTTATATGGGGAATATGTAGAAACAGTATCACATACAAACATGATAGTGACCATTCTATTTTTGGCTACACCCTAGACTGGTTGCCAGCCAATCGGAGGGCACATATACACAAGCGATAAAACGTGCAAGCCAGGTTCATTGAATATTCTAAATTCTCCATAGGTGTGAATGTGAGTCTGGGTGGTTGTTTGAGTATATGTGCCTCAAGTGACCAGTCCAGGGTGTCCCTCTCCTCTCACCCAAAGTCCAGTGACGTGTGGTCAGGGTAGACAAGTGAGGCAGAGCCGCACTGCCCCCTGGTGGTCTTTCCTTTCCACTGCATGTGAATAGTAAAAAAAAACAAAAAACTTATGATTACATTAAATTGTTCCATTTTAGTTCTATGGTCCGTGCTTTACGTTGATCCAATAATTTCAATGATTTCATCATTAAAATAGATGAATTTTCACATTTCCTGTTTAAATGCATAGGAAGTGCGGTTACGAGCCGTGTTGAGTCATCGCTCCCATGATGCTTCAAGAGACCACGCACACATCCATTCAGGCAGATATATTAGACAGACTGTCTAATATATTTAATGAAAGTGTGTAACATTTAGTCTTTCTTATCGACCAGAAAAGCCACAAAAAATGCACAGTGGAGTCTGGTATGTACTGTGCCACAACCAGCACGTGGCATTGTTGAGTTGAGCTTCATTGAGCTCCAGACGTCACGTGACTAGTCAGTGCCTCACCAATCACGCATGTCACTGCCAAAGTCAGCTGGGAAAAGCATCCAGCTCACCCACGAGCACTAGCGATATAGAAAATGGATGGATGGAAGTTTTCATTAATGAAAAAAGAATGCTTAATGAAAGATGATTTTTTTTTTAAATATTAAATGTTTTTACTTCAAATACATACTCTCTCTCTCGCTACATATATATATATATATATATATATATATATATAACTATATATATATATAGTTGTGTGTGTGTGTGTATATATATATATATATATATATATATATATATATATATATATACACACACACACACAACTGTTATAGAATAACTTTCAATTAGCGATGGTCATTTGACTACATTTTCTTATCCACAAAGATTGCAGAGCCCTTAAAGGGAAATGGGAAAAATAAATAAATAAAACATGATTCTCATGCACACCAGGTTTTTTTGGTTTTGTTTGTGATGATTGTTTCCTTTACTCCTGTTTTGATTGTTTAATTTTATTCCATTTAACTCCTGTTGCCATATCAGTATAAATATGCCATAATGGAGGTCTAAGTGGAACTTGCTCACCTTCCCATTGATGAAGTCCTGTTTAGCCTTCTTTAGACAGCAAATTCACAAATCAACAGTATTAGTTCGAGCCGTGTAGTTCCCTCCATTTTACCTCAATTGATTAACGACACAATTACTCAACAATCAACCCCCCACACAATCAACAGAATTTTCAAGAACTACGGTCACTGGACGCTTCATTATCCACAATCTCTTTACATGGATGGCCTTTGCATAATAGTGTAAATCTCCTTTTTGTTTTATTCCAGTGATTTACTGCTTTGTGTACTATCTGTGGGTGGGTCACAACTACTGCTACGCCCATCTGGCTGGCTTCACTGCACTTTTCCTGCTACCAGGTGAGCTTGATAGATAGATAGATAGATAGATAGATAGATAGATAGATAGATAGATAGATAGATAGACAGACAGACAGACAGACAGACAGACAGACAGACAGACAGACAGACAGACAGACAGATAGACAGATAGATAGATAGATAGATAGATAGATAGATAGATAGATAGATAGATAGATAGATAGATAGATAGATAGGGCTTTTCTCTACTGATTGGTTTGGATTTTATGATTCTAGGTTGGGGTCCACAGTGGCTCAGCTACCGATGGTACCTCTCAGATGGAAAGATCCGCAGAAAGTCTCTCACCTGGACTCACATACTGCACCTGGGTATCTTCAAAAGGTACACCGTGCATTAAATAAAGTGAATTGTCTTTATTAAATGCACAGTGGATATAGAAAGTGGACACATGCGAAGAAGCTGATTTTGCAACAGAGGTGTGTTCACCTTCTATTTCCACTGTACATGAGTGTGACGGCTACACAGTATAGGTGACACTGACACACTGGGAGGACCAAGGATACAGTGTTTGATGGCTGTGTGGCCTTGGCAGGCTGTGGGAGTGCATGCGTCTTCCAGATATGGACGTGTACGGAGAGATCATGCAACAGGCTGATGTGTCCGCCTTACGGATGTTGGAGGCCTTGGTGGTCACCCTCCCCGAAACACTGCTGCACACCTACGTGCTCATCTGCACTGATATAGGCATCAAATCTCCAGGTAGGAACGATAATGTTATACTATTATTTTTGTGTGATGGGAGGAAGTGCTGTAAGCGTGACATATTTCCTCAAATTGTGGCTGGCCCGCTAACAGAGCGCTCATCTTCCCCAATTTAAAAAGTGACTCTGATTAGTCCATATCACGGTGTCCACTCGCGCCTAAAAGCTTGGGCCGGCCAAGCATTCATAGCGACGTCACGTCCTTCGATGTCTTCCTGTCATTGTGAAGCACAATTCACCAAGCGTTGGGTTGTTGTCCCACTAATTGTAAACGGGTTCTGAAAGGGGGCATGGGTGAAAACTAAAAGAGAGGAGGATATCTTGAAGTTATGCTCATAGTCTGCCCCCATCCATTTGAATTGAACCTGCCGCGATGATCGTCGCTGGCGATAATGAATACAAGCTTCACTATTTCATCCGCCACAGTTACATAAAACAAATATATATAAATATAGTTTAGTATTGTTGAAAAACACATCATATGTAGGTTATACCTACAGTATAGTCTGTATTTGTATGGCTGGGACTCGCTCGCTTAAAACCCGGAAATGCCGCGTAGCCGTTCAGCTGAGTTGAGTGGGTGGGTATCAACGACGAAGTGGGCAGGTCCTTGAATATTGATTGACAAAACCATGCCACAATGATGCCGATTTCAAATCCACCCATTTTGCAGGCCTTGTGCCACGTATTGCCTTTCCATTCAATCGCGTTTACTTATCAAACCATGTCGTAGACTCATTTTGACGTGTTATGCATAAAACAGTAAAAAAGAAAACAAAAAAGAAAACAGACAGTAAAAACATGGGTAGTAAATATAATGATCTAAGTTCACACACACGACACATTGGAACTTTATTGCTAACCAAAACATAAGCACCAATGTATGTCCACAGTTTCTTTGATGAATTAAAGCGTGGAGGCCAGATGTTGCAAGAGAGAAAGTTCCCTGGGCAGTATTAAAGATAATCTTATTCTGTAGCCATGGTCTATTTGAGTTATTTTCTTTTTTCCACACTTCATTTGTTCTCCACCTCCTGTCTTTCTCTATCGTCCTCCAGCATCCGTGTGTTTCGCGGTGTGTTTGTTATCTCTGGCCTGGGCGTTGGTCCTGTATGCCCGAGCGTGTTCCCTCATCAGACCAGGACACCTGCAAATGACCCCTGCTGCCATCTTCTGCCGACTCCTGTGGAGGGTGAGCGCTTTTATGAGCCTTTCTGACAAGATACACTCCTCACCAATTCAAGATGCGCTTGTACGTTGTGCTATGTATGTTTGTGTGTGCACAGGTCAGTATGTTGGGGTCTCGATTCGGCGTCCTCATGCTTTTCACGCGGGTCTTCAAACACTGGATTCTTGGCGTTATAGGTGAGTCTGTATAAAGCAGATGTGCTTCGATGGTCTCAAGGCACAGGCGATATAGTTAGGACTTTGCCAGAGATCAGACAAAAGTCATATTACATAACATTATTTCTCATAAGACAGCATCAGAAATCTATCTATCTATCTATCTATCTAGCTAGCTAGCTATCTATCTATCTATCTCTATCTCTCATCATAATATAGGATGGAATTACACAGCATAGCAAAATACTGCATTGTACAGAGCATATTTTCGCATAGCATAATATAGTACTCTTCAGTCAAGTATGATGTCATATTATGCATGTTATAGCATTGCACAATATAGTACATAGGAAAGAAACCAGTGATTGCTTGACAATCGGCGGTTGCAAGTTGCGATGTTCTGTACTTTTTTCGGTAAAAAACAAGGTTCGCGTGAGGCCTAATGTGTCTGTCGCTATACTCAAGTGTTGGGAGGGATTGGCGTTTTGAAATAATATCGTATAGCAATGTATATTTTAGCATACTATAGCACAGCATAAAATAGTGCAGTCAGTCTACAGTAATATGGAATAGCTTGGCATAGTGGCCTTGGTAAAGGGAATCTTACTTAAAACATACTGGAATTAAGTCTTGACTTTGTGTGTTTCATGCATCAGGTGTGCACTGGTTGGGGACAACATTTTGGATGGTGTCTCAGCAGACTGACATCATCCGTTCAACTAGTCGCTGGAGACTCTTCAATCTGATTCTTGGGGCCATTCATATCTTCTTCTTCCTCAACGTGAAGTACGGTCCGTCGCGCTTGCGCATGGCTGGCTTCTACCTGGTACGTGACTGTGTGTGTGTGTGTGTGTGTTATGTTTTATGTGTGTTAATTAATGAACGTTGTTCGTCAGCATGGCAGCACGGAGGTCTAGTGCACTAGTGATCCCCAATCTCCGTGCTGCGGCGCATTACTAAGCTGTGGGAAATTCTCCTTTCCACTTCATTGGCCTGAAAATTATTTATTGACAACAGATAATGTATCTTTTTTCATATTTCTAACAATCCATGTAAATGCCACTAACAACCCAAGTTAGATTTATCTCTTCCCCAAGAAACAAAGAGCTTATTGTCTCAGTTGAGATGTATCACTTCAACTATACCGCCTTGACACCAATTACTACTTTCCTATTAGTCGGGGCTATGGTGCTATCTTGTGGCATCTTAGGGCATTACAGAAAGCGCACAAAAATAAGCAAATAGGTGAGTTTTTCAGCACAAAGCTAAGAATAGTTGCCACGGGAAAAAAGTGAACAGGTAAATATGTGATGAGTGAACTGTGAATCGGCAAGGGTATGTGCCTTGGCTTGATAAAGTGGGAAATCACAGATTTAGTAGCTCACAGAGCTTCATCACAGTTCTGAGGCTTGTTGTGTGTTCCAATACTTCAGGTAATGTTTTTAGAGAACATTTTCCTCCTGCTGGCCTCGTCCTGGTTGTTCAGCATGGTGTCCTGGGATACGGTGGCCATCCCGACCGCGGTCCTCTGCAGCTTCCTTATTGGTGAGGCGAGCTAAGTGCCTGTCAGTAGTTTTCATTTCTTTCCTTACATTTTATCGCCGAGCTTCACACGTGTTCATCTTTATGTCTACAGGTGTGATCTCCTTGGTTCTGTACTATCGCTTCCTCCACCCCAAATCCTTTGAGATCTTCCAGAGTATTCGCCGTAGAGGGATCAGCGGCGCCTGCATGGAGAGTGGATCTATACTCTCGTTGGAGGAGAAAGTCACGCCTACTTTTCATCGCCATGCAACACTGTCAGGTCTGTTTGGCCTTTCAGTTAACCGATCAGTCATTTACTGTAGGAATTCAGCGATCGATCATCATGAATGTGGCTTTTAATCTAATCAGGAGGTGGCACCCTGATGGACCTCCCACCCCAGTGGGAGGGCTGGAGGCATCATCACTGGCTGCTGATTCGTTTGGCTCTGAAGACGGGGGACGTGCCCAAGATCTGGTCGGTCTACGGAGAAGGCGGTCTCGCTGGACTCATGGGTTTGTGTGAAGAGCTTCATTACGGAAATGAACATCGTCGTGTACCGCAGGTTTGTTCTTTTCTCACGTGGCTGAAGTATTCGAATCAAGTCAGGTTTACAGTGGGAACGGAAGGTTTTCAGACACCCTTAAAATGTTCACTCTTTGTTATATTTGTCAGGTTCATGACACCTAAAACAGACACAGAGATAGTTCAGTTTTCAGACTTGCAAGGAGAAAAACGGCCAAGAGTGTACTTCGTTACAGTCTCCAACCATTTTCTGAGTTCACTCTGCCGGATTCTCTCTTTTTATTACTTTAGGGCAGTTCCCTTGTTACATATGAGTTACAACGACATAAAGGTGGGGGCATACATGCTTGTTGATCAGCACATAACACTCTTTGTTGTGGTTGAGACAGTAGAAGAATTCTATACTTCTTATGAAGACACAGGAAGACTAATCTGCTCAAATTTGTCCTTGCACCTGCAAACGCATGACTCATCCTGTGGGAGAAAGCTTGCACGCAGTGATAAAACATTTCTCTCACTAGAAGTAAGCAGAAAAGCACAACACATGATAACGTATTTACATTTTTCCATCAATATTGCACCCATTTGTTAAAATCATTTAAGTTCATTTTTTTCCCCCCTCATTAATGTACACACAGCACCCCATATTGGCAGAAAAAAACATCAATGTTGAAATGGTTGCTGAAAAACTGAAATATCACAAAGCCATAAGTATTCAGACCCTTTGCTGTGACACTCATATATTTAACTCGGGTGCTGTCCATTTCTTCGGATCATCCTTGGGATGGTTCTACACCTTCATTGGAGTCCAGCTGTGTTTGATTATACTGATTGGACTTGATTAGGAAAGCCACACCCCTGTCTATATAGGACCTAACAGCTCACAGTGCATGTTAGAGCAAATGAGAATCATGAGGTCAAAGGAACTGCCTGAAGAGCTCAGAGACAGAATTGTGGCAAGGCACAGATCTGGCCAAGGTTACAAAAAAAAAATGCTGCTGCACTTAAGGTTCCTAAGAGCACAGTGGCCTCCATAATCCTGAAATGGAAGACGTTTGGGACGACCAGAACCCTTCCTAGAGCTGGCCGTCCGGCCAAACTGAGCAATCGGGGGAGAAGAGCTTGGTGAGAGAGGCAAAGAAGAACCCAAAGATCACTGTGGGTGAGCTCCAGAGATGCAGTCGGGAGATGGGAGAAAGTTCTAGAAAGTCAACCATCACTGCAGCCCTCCAGCAGTCGGGGCTTTATGGCAGAGCGGCCCGGCGGAAGTCTCTCCTCAGTGCAAGACACATGAAAGCCCACATGGAGTTTGCTAAAAAACACCTGAAGGACTCCAAGATGGTGAGAAATAAGATTCTCTGGTCGGATGAGGCCAAGATAGAAATTGTTGGCCTTAATTCTAAGCGGCATGTGTGGAGAAAACCAGGCACTGCTCATCACCTGTCCAATACAGTCCCAACAGTGAAGCATGGTGGTGGCAGCATCATGCTGTGGGGGTGTTTTTCAGCTGCAGGGACAGGGAGACTGGTTGCTGGATAAATGCGGCCAAATACAGGGATATCCTGGGCGAAGACCTTCTCCAGAGTGCTCAGAACCTCAGACTGGGCCGAAGGTTTACCTTCAAAAAAGACAATGACCCTAAACACACGGCTAAATTAACGAAGGAGTGGCTTCAGAATAACTCCGTGACTGTTCTTGAATGGCCTAGCCAGAGCCCTGACCTAAACCCAATTGAGCATCTCTGGAAAGACCTGAAAATGGCTGCCCACCGTTCACCATCCAACCTGACAGAACTGGAGAGGATCTGCGAGGAGGAATGGCAGAGGGTCCCCAAATCCGGGTGTGAAAAACTTGTTGCATCATTCCCAAAAAGACTCATGGCTGTATTAGCTCAAAAGGGTGCTTCTACTGAAGACTGAGCAAAGAGTCTGAATACTTATGGCTGTGTGATATTTCAGTTTTTCTTTTTTAATAAAAGTTTTGGTATCTATATTTTCATTTTAGAATAATGTCGAACGATAAAGTGATAATGTTACAAGAAAAAAAGTTGAATTGTTGTACGTCTTTATTCTTAGTGGGTTTTTTTTCAAAGTAATAGTTTTTTTGTAATGTCACGCCAGTATTTGCAAAAAGTTAGACATTTAATCTTGTAATACAATGATGTTATTTTTGTAAATTTATGACTTTTCTCATATCACAACCTTAACCTCATCAAATTATAAATATTATGTCCTGTAATCTTCTGATTTTATTCTTGTTACAGTAGGATCATTTTCTTATCAACTAAAGGCTTTATTCACATACATTTATGACATCTCAAATTATGACTTTCCTCTAAAATTAGAGGAAATTATTATTCTGGAACATTATGACTTTTTTTGTAATTACAAATTGTTTCTTTCTTTTCAGTTGGTCCCGATGTAGCCTACTTGTAAGAATGTCCTGTTCTTACCTCTGAGTGTCATTTAGTGGTCAGTTAGGTGGCAGAATAAGGCAAAAATTATATAATTTATTTCTGGGCGTGGCGGCACGGTGGCCGACTGGTTAGCGCGTCAGCCTCACAGTTCTGAGGACCCGGGTTCAATCCCCGGCCCGGCCTGTGTGGAGTTTGCATGTTCTCCCCGTGCCTGCGTGGGTTTTCTCCGGGCACTCCGGTTTCCTCCCACATCCCAAAAACATGTGTGGTAGGTTAATTGACAACTCTAAATTGCCCGTAGGTGTGAATGTGAGTGCGAATGGTTGTTTGTTCGTATGTGCCCTGCGATTGGCTGGCAACCAGTTCAGGGTGTACCCCGCCTCCTGCCCGATGACAGCTGGGATAGGCTCCAGCACTCCCACGGCCCTAGTGAGGAGAAGCGGCTCAGAAAATGGATGGTTGGATGAAACCCAACCTTCCACTAAATAATGAAAACCGTCCAATCCGTGTGCTCCCTAACATGAATATTATAACGCAAAGCTTCTTTTGTGCTGTATTGAGTGCCATTCTTGTTCTTCTTTTTTTCCCCCACGTTTTCCACCTCAGGTCCTCCACCCAGCTCCTCAGCCACCCCGACCTCAGGTGACCCCAGCTCCACAGGTACTGCATCAATTATCATTGGGCCCATCAGGGACAGCAGTTTCCCATTCAAAGACACTCACAGGCCACTCCATTGAGTACACCTGAACAGTCCAATACAAAAGTTAAAAATGCTGCTTTTTCAAATACTGTACAGTATAATAATGTTTTTGCCGCTGTATGCCCCCTCCAGAGAGAGGAGGTGCCACCACCAAAGCCAGCGCTCACCAATGTCATAGCCAGACCTGTGAGGAAAGCTCCTCCCACAACAATCCACGATATTAGACTGGTTCCAGAGATCATCCCGGTGCATGAGGCCATTCTTGAAGAGATCACAGAGGATTTCAGTGCTCCACAGACAGAGGATAAAGGTTTGTAGGTTTACAATGCGCAAATCTAAATACTCAGAGCTCTATTGTCATGAATGGCGTAAATCCTGCGTGTCAGGCGGCGGAAATTTGCGACAGAGGCGGGTTAGACCGTTATTTCTAATTTCGCAGACGAGCGCAAGGCCGGCAGATCTGAGAGTGGGCCGGCTGTGCCACCGCCAATCAAAGCGGTTCCTCTCATTCCCTTTAAATGTGGCGCAACTGACAGGAGGGCCGTCACTATCAAATCTCTTTGGAATAGATGACCATTTAGGTATTTCATCGACTAACCGAGTAATCACTCCCTCTCCCCCCCAAAAAATAATCAGGTAATAGGATGTATCCAACCCTCCTCCCCCCCATAATCCCCAAGTGAGAGGGCACAGATGAGCTACTGTATATCATTCTATCAATTGCGCCTATTTCCTATTATGTGTCATGTTTTATCTGTCCCTTTTCAAGGTGATGAAGAGTTTCAGAGTGCGATTTACGGTTCCCCTTCACTTTCATCACCTGCCCAACCAGGAAGCCTGCGCCACATCGACAGTAAATCCGCCACCCTGACTGAGAAGTCGTCCTCTGCAGGTTCTTTGGACATCAAGACCCCCGGCTGGTCACCTGAACGTCCCTCCCCTCTCCTGATCAGCTCCCCAGAGAAGAAATCAGCTACACCGTTAGACACTACCTCATATTTCTGTGTCGATGTACCTTCTCCCTCGAGTGGGAGCTATCTAGGCTGGGGGTCTGAGCTGTCACCCATCTCCACCTACAGAAGCCCCTACCGCATTAGGGAGGCTCGTTTTGTCGCATCTACTTCACGTCCGCAGTCCCGGACTGGAGCAGAGAGTCCAGGTCTTGCCCCGGTTGTTATCATCCCCGCTACACCCGGTACGACTCCACGCGCGACCCCCAGTGGGACCCCTGGTTCCATTACCCCCGCAGCCTCAACACCCACCGCCTCCACACCTGCTGCATCCACTCCTGGTGCTGCAACCCCTGCCAGTGCCACAACACCCAGCACCCCCATAGTCCCACTCGCCCCAGTCATCTCCCACGCCTGCAAACAGATAGTTCAGTTTGTGGACAGCAGAGAGAGGGCCGTGTAAGAAGGATGACGTTAACAGCGCTCACTGGCCACAACATTAGGGACAATTGCGCAATATTGAAAACATATTCAAAAATTCTAGTATTTTGGTTACCTTTTCTATATATACAGGAGATAGTCAAAATATTAGAAACAGCTCTCAGCATGATTCGGTGCAGTTGCGCACCACTGCCATAATAAACATAATGGGTTCATGAACACATCTCAAACTGAACATTGTTGTTTGTTATGAGTCATTGAGACAACCCTTGTATTGAATCTCATTAGAGCAAGGGTGGTCAAAGTATGGCCCGCGGGCCACATACCATTCTTTAATCGGGCTCACTGAGCAGTTTCTGTACATTATCAAGAGTCCTGTAATATTTATTTCTTTGGTTTAGCCTTTTTCTCCCTTAAAACGGATTAATTTACATTTATTTATTTATCTATCACATTAAAAAAAATGATAAATTGATTTATTGTAAATAATGCAACACAAATGATAGTAATCATTTGGTCGATTAACAAAATTTAGAAGTATTTAAACATTAAAACATTTTTTTTTAATCATTATTATTACTATTAAAATAAAGTATTTTGCAGCAAATTTTATTATTATTATTATTATTTTTTTTTTACATCATTTATGAAAGACCTGGCCCATCTCTCCACTACAGAAATTAAATGTGGTCACCCCTGCGTTATGGGGTGCAGGTGTACCTAATGAAGTGCCCTGTAAGTGTATAAGATTTCATGACAAAAGTATACACAATATGAAGCACTTCTTATCCCTGCTCATTACCAGTACGCAGAAAATGTGTAGAACCTTTTTTTCAGTTGGTGGGAGTGATGCATATTTTCAAATGACAACACGGCTATAATCACAATGAACAAGCATACTGAAACAAATCAGCAAATTTGTTTTTTCCATTAAAAATAATAAGAGTTAGATCTCTCTCTTGGTAAAAAACTATTTACTTTTTCAGGCAACTTACAACAAATTTGAAACAAATAGAATTAGAATTATGTTGATGTTTAAGAAGATTGTCTTCTTAGTAAGAAATAAGTTTACATTCAATGCTGCCTTCCAGGTTGCAGCCTCTTTTCTAAACCACTTGGGTTCTTCTTCTTACTTTTACAAAACAATACCAACACGCTCCGTTCTTGATTAAAAAAAACAAAAACCGCTCATTAACAGATGATAAAATGTTATCTTTCAAGGATTTCATACTTAAATTGTAACTTTTAATTGTTACAGTTTCGTTTTGTCACCAGAGTGTTAGTCATAGAGTTTTGTGTCACACAAGGGTTTTCAGTGTAGGACGGTGAGGCTGATGTCAGAGAACATAAAATAGTTGAGGCCTTGCTCCCTAGTTTCTGTCTCTCCGCAGAACTTCTCTTTAACTCGGAACTTAAAATGTTTCCATTGTGCACTTTCAACTGATGTTAATAATAATACATTTTTATTTCAAGCCACGTTTCAGAACACCCTGTAACACCGTACGTGAAATAAAGCAAGGAAAAGGGGGGGGGGGGGGGGGGGGTGGGAGTTAAAAATCAATAACTCATGCATGGTAAAATGAGTAAAGAAAAACAGCCAGTTGGCTTGGCAGGGTTTAAAATATTGTATTTTTCAAGCTGCTGCAGGTGCGCCTTACACATTGAAAACAGCTAGTTACTCTATTAAATATATTGTTTCAATTCATTGGGATTGTGTGATAAGGGAGCATTGCAGAACAGATTTGAGCTCTGCCGACGTTTCATATCATGAAAGCTATTTATTTGAATAATCTGGTCTGTTCTGCTCACATTCAAGAGTCATAAGTGAATTGCTCTTTGAAGTACATACTGAAAAGTTAGTCACAAACTGTATGTATATCAAGAGAAGTGATGTGTAATTATACATAGATGAAAGAAATCTGCATGAGGAGCACATGGACCCGCTGTGCATACTGCAGTAGACATTGCACATGCTTGGATGTGAACACCACAGCAATAAAGAAGCTAATATGTATCTTTGTGCACTTATGGAAAATATACACGCTTTAGATTGCAGACCATCGTCATGAATTGGTGCTTTTCTGCAACTGATAGTTTGTGTGTGTGCATCGCTTCCTAATAGCATTATGGGCTATTACTGATTTGTCTACCTGAAATCTAGCATGGCATTGCTAGTGTGTCTGTTTTTTGTTGTTGTTTTTTTTACATTTTTTTAAAGAGCTCCACATTTTTTGTCTCGCTCTTTTTGACCCAGCTGGGATGTGTGGACATATATGGTGCGGTTTTTGTCTTTTATCATCACTAGACATCACCGCATCTCTCCTGAGATTTCCACAGCTGCTGTGGTTGACGGCACCGAGACACTAACTGTGCTATTGATGTGACAAAATAAAGTCAATAACCCCGATGAAAAGCAGTTTGTTCTTTGTGGTCCCTATTAACTGGCTGATGCAATGCGACCATCGCTCTTGCTCAACCTGCTTGGGCAAATAATATCATTTCTAAAGCCTGTTTGACAGTGAGAAGAAGGGAGTGAAAGCAGCTATCAAATCGGTATATTCGCCTTGATCGCCCTGTGGAGACAGCCAAACCCAAAAATATCAACATCAGCTCAAAATTTGGAAATGAGAAATGAAAGTCACGAAATGTGACATTTGACTGCATGATACTTTTAATTATAGAGTGTTGTGCAAAGCCCATTGGTAGAATGGTTGTTTGCTATTATGCCTTGTGTGTCTTTCTTAGTGGTATACAGTATGTGCGTGTATTTGGTAATCATGCACATTGTAGAGTGTGCAAAACATGGGTGGACAAAGTAAGGCCTATGGGCAGCATACGGCCAGCTCCATTCTTTAATCTGGATTTATTGTAAACATCCATCCATGCATTTCCTATATCATATATTCTCATCAGGGTCATGGGCAAGTTGGAATGGATTCAAGGTGACTTTGGGTGAGATTTGGGTTCAAATAGACAAACAAGCATTCACGCACATAGTATGAACAATTTTGAGGCATGTTTGTGGAATGTGGGCGGGAGTACCAATAGAAAAGTATAAAAAGCATAATGTAATCATTGAGTAAAAATTGAATGATCACTTTGCGGAGCGATACATCACAATGATTCATGAATAACACTTAAATATAAAGTATGAATACAAAATGAACACGAGAAGAAGAAGAAATCCTCAGGCCTTGTTCAATTTAACTCCACTTTCATCTTGTTTGTGGCCATTTCTGGCCACATACAGACATACTGTAGTCTGCTTTTATGTTTTTTGGTTCTTTTACTGTACAAAGTTTTTAATTGACATCAGTTATTTCATTTGTGTGAAATATGAATTTTTTTCACCCTTAATTTTTCCGTTTTTATGCACGATGCACAGGTTAGAAAACAACGTCAAAAATGATTTGAATATATTCTCAGTATCACCCAGACAAAACCAAAACAAAAATCCACACAGGAAGGCCAGAGTCCAGATTCAAACAGCCAACCTGAGAACTATGAGGCGAATGTGCTAACCACTGTATATTATTATTATTATTTGCTTGATTTACAATGCTTTAAACAATCGTGTATTTGTATTTTTTTTAAAAATAATACTTTTCAAATAATTATCATGACATCATTATTTCTGATTAAAATGAACTATTTTACATATTTTCCGTGCACAGTTTTTTTGCGTCGATCACATGAGCGGCGTTCATGTGACAGGTCACGTGATCTCAGCTCCAATCGCAAGCAGCAGAGTGTTGCTCAATGCTCATTCTTCCCCTCACTGACTGGCAGCGGGCGCTCCGAACGGGCACCGGGCGCTGAACTAACTGCCTTCATCTCCACTGCCGACAAACTAGCTGCAGGTAATTGTCAAATTCGTCTCTTAATCGCCAGATCGTCTTTAGCTTGCACAGACACGGCGTGCTTACGCGAAGAGTTATCTGATAGATAATCCAACTATGAGCTGTCAAGTCTCTCTTGTCCCACAAACAAGTAAACAACAAACTAGCTAAGACGGCTAGTTTGGCCCAGTCTTATTTTATACATGTTGTGCTGGAACTCTTGAGCTATTCGTACACGCACGAGTGTTTTTGTTTTGTTTTCTTTAACGTGTACACATTGATAAGGAATTAATTAGTCGTGAATTAATTGCGCTGTACTGTCAAATGTAATTTGAAAAGCGACGACATAGCTGACGGCTCACATCCAATGAGGACAACAGGACGCTTAAACCAAATCCATAATTCAATATACAGTAGCAAATTAAGGTGCTGCATTGTCAGTGTTGCATGGATGAGCTGTTTTTTCTTTTTACAAGTACCATCAATGAGGAATGAGGAAATTGATTTATCTCAAGTCCAGTTGTCTGGTTGACATGTGAGGGCAAGATGAAACCTGCAGAACCATATTCATGAATGGGACTTCAAGGTCTTGGCGCTGGTGTGCCCCTTTCCCGGATCCGCAACAAAGAAATACTATCGTGGCTTTGTATTTCCTGCCCTACTTATTTATTCAAACACACAGCATCTTGATTAAACAGCTAGAGCCATTCAGAAGTAATCAGATAAGAAGTAAGTGAACGTGTAAGGAAGGAAAGTCTAGTTAAGATTAACGTGACCCAGTATACTCATCGGCTGAAAATCCTTTGTGGTTTCAGTTCTGACTCACCCTGCCTGAAACCCGCAGCCATACTGCACGTCAGCAAAGCCTTTGCACCTTTCCCTACGAGCTTGTTTTCCGCAGTGTTGACCTTTATCCTTAAGTGCACTACTGCTGGTTTTATAAAAATGCATATATAGTCAAACCTTGAAATTCGAACACAAGTCGGCTGATAGAAACACTAAGAACAAGGTTAGAATTATTAACTGTCCAGACATTTATTTAAGGTAATGATTTAACATTGATCCAATGTTTTGGTAAACCTTTGTTTCGCTACGTCAAAAAAATAAAATAAAAAATGCTCTCACCATGTCAGGAGTACAACAGTCCATTTCGGGAAGTGTAAATTGAGCATTTGTATTGTTTATGAAGGCAGGCGATCATACTGAGATAGCAATGGACTGAAAAATGGTACGTGGGTTTCAGGGGAATTTTTCTGTTACTTCCCTGTCTATTTCTCAGTGATAAGCAAACCGTCAGCCTAACGTGTCAGGCCACTTAGAATTGATGCAGCTGCAACATGTTGACTGCTCTCACTTCTACTTTTCTAGAAACAAGGCCCGCCTCAACAGTTCCTTATTTTTAAATCACTGTAAAAATTATTTGTTTCCTACTTGCTTGCCTTTCTGAGATTGTTTACATATCACGAGATTCTCACATATGTCTGACTGTGCTCCTAATGATTTGAATGGACCTTAAGTAGCCCTTTATTCCAGAGCACAGACCCCGCTTCCCATCATCAGAATCTCTAATGGCTCCTTGTCCTGCATGCAACAAACTGAAGTGCACTGCAAACTGCACTGCTCGCAGAATTTTTGCTCAGGTGAAGTGTCCAGTTAGAGTTAAAATAACATTGACAGGAACATTGTATCACAAAGCATTCAGTTTATAAAAAATAAAACGAGAAGTCCTTGAATGCAGTGGACTGTTTTTATTTTTTATTTTTTGTCTTGTTTGACTGTTAGGTCAAGCAGAATGGAAAATCTGTATCCCTTTTATGCCCGAACAGTTTTACTGTGTCACAGTGGAGTTTTTAAGCTTCCGCTGTGGTATTATAGTTGAGGTTTGTTGAGAATCAGACTTGATCAGTCGAACAGAACAAAGTTTCTAGAAGGGAAAGAGAAACAAAGACAAAAGACAAAGCACTAATTGCAAACAGGTTGAGAGAAGTAAATCATTACAGTGCTACCTACACCCTGTGAGGGAAGGACAGGACAAGATAGAACAGGACAAGGACAGGAGGAGAAGAAGCATGCAGGACAAGGGTCGTGAACCCGGCTGTACAACTGAAGTGTGGTGGCATTAATTATATGAATTATAAAAGTGTACAGGACGAGACTATAAGTGAGGGGATACACAAGCGATTTGCATATTCATTAGTTATTTGTTGCAGTAAGTGCGTGACCCCACACCCAGCGAAAGAGTCCTAGGGGTGTGTGCCTGGGGATACATGCAAGTACATTGATACTGTTTTACATGCACAAAGACTGACAGTGTCCTGTAATTGCTGTGCCGCACCGCGGTGGCTGAGGACCCCACCCAATCAATCGAGGGGCGGGGTCAGGCCCAGGGGTTCGCCCGGGAGCACCTCCGCGGACGGGACACGTCCCACACCGAGGGACCCAGGGCGGTCCGCCAGCCCTACCGTGGCGCCCCAATAACCGGCCACCCAGAGGAGGCCACAGGGACCCAATGTCACCCAGCCAACCACTAATTGGAGCTAATTGAGATCCTGTCGATTCTAAACTTTGCCACCAAGCCGTTAAGGTGGAATGTGATTATTGGATTCTTGAAAGATTTATGGCGTTTAAGAATAGTAGAAATAAATTGAAGTTTTGGTAGTTTGATGTTGCTGCAGTCTGTTCGTTCCAATTCTAGCCAAGAATCACACTCCTCACTGTGGTGCAACCATTTGATGAGGTATTGTAATTGGTTAGTTAAATAATAGTGTTTAAAGTTGGGAGCATTTAGGCCTCCCTCCAGTTTACTTTTCTGAAGAGTGGAAAGACTGAGTGTATTTTTCTTATTTTTTGAATAGAAATTTCTTACAGCAGAATTTAAGGTTTGAAACCATTTTAATGTGGTCTTAAATGGAATCATTGAAAATAAATAATTTATTTGAGGTAAGGTTTTCATTTTTATTGTAGCTATTCTTCCCAGTAATGATATAGCCAAGTTATTCCAGCGTCTTAAGGCAGCAGAGATTTTTTTTCCAGAAGTGGTGTGTAATTTAGATTGGTTAGCTCTGTGAGTTTTGACGAAATATTGAAACCTAAGTACTTAATGTTTCCTATAGGAATAGGGTACTCTGGGATTTGATATGTAGGAGTCCATGAGTTTGCTGTTATTGGGAGTGTTGTTGATTTTTTTCCACTTAATAGAGTAGTCGGATATTTGTCAAAATGTTTTAATGAGATTGAAAACTGCCTGAAGAGAATACTTGGGTTCCTGTAAGTAAAGAAGAATATCATCAGCATATAGATTGATTTTGTGTTCTGTCACTAGTGAGCACCTTGAATATTAGCATTCTGACGTATAGCGGCAGCAAGAGGCTTGATAAATATTGCAAATAGCATTGGTGAGAGTGGACATCCTTGTCTGGTTCCTCTTTGTCATGTAAAACTTTGTGAAGTGATCCTATTTGTGGTGAGTGTTGCTTTCGGCGCATTGTATAATGCTGCTATCCAATGTATAAATGAATCTCCAAAGTCCAATTTGCGAAGTACTGCAAACAGGAAAGCCCAGTTCACTTTATGAAAAGCTTTCTCTGCGTCAAGTGACATGATGATTGCATTTAGATTTTTAACGCTGTGACATGCTGATTAAATTCAACAGGCGTCTTGCATTATTTGTGGAATTTGTCAGGACATAGTGGCTTTCGAGCTAACCTTGATATCTACATTAATCAGTGATAAGGGCCGATAACTCGCCGGAAGAGTGGGGTCTTTACCTGGCTTTAGTAATAACTTAATTGAAGCTGTGTTCATATGGGTACTAATTCTACCTTTTATCTTTTATCCTTTATCTCATTGACTGTTCTGAAAAATAGAGGCGCTAGTATTGGCCAAAAATGTTTCATGAATTCCACAGGGATTCCGTCCGGGCCAGGCGCCCGTCCCGGTTGCATATTTTTTAATGCGTTAAGTAATTCTGTGATGGTTAAAGGAACATCAAGGCTGTCTTTAATTTGTCTATTTAATTGAGGGATGTTTAGATCCTTAATAAAAGTTTCTATTTCTTTTAGATCAGGGTTGTTCGAAGATGCGTACAAGCTGCTATAAAAATTGTAAAAAATGTCATTTATTTCTAATGGTGACTGTGTACAGTTGCCGTTTGAATCTTGAATGGCTGTAATGAATGATTTTTCTTTATTGCGCTGAAGTTGGACTGTTTTTCAATTGCTGACGCAGTGTGTTGACCACTGACGAGGACTTTGTCAGACATGACTGGGGATAATAGTATGCATACATTGCACTTGTAGTCTGGTAGGGGTTTAACCGACAAGTAGACGTGTCGACTTTATCAGTCCACAATGACCTACAGCGCTTGAAGTTGACTAATCGCCAATAATGTATTTTGACATTAACAACACTGTTCCTTAACAGGTGAGGAGGGTGGTGGGTCTGTGCAACAAACTAGCTGCGCTGCCTTAAACGTGTGGAAATATTTGACTAAGAAAATGTAGCGTCTTCTTAGATGATGAACTGAGGATGGTGGTCGATCAACAACCTCTTTGTGAAAATTAATTGTCACCTGTAACCACTGAATTAGCACTTTATGGCTGCAACACGTTCCAAAAAAGATGAGACAGGGTCATGTTTACCATTGTGTTACATCACCTGATGTCTGTTTTTGATGCAGTTCCGCCTGAGGGATCGAAGGTCACGGGCATTCAATGTTGGTTTTCGGCCTTGCCGCTTACATGAAGTGATTTCTCCAGATTCTCTGAACCTTCTGCTGATATTATGGACCGTAGATGATGAAATTCCTAAATTCCTTTCAATTGTACGTCGAGGAACATTGTCCTTAAACTGTTCCACTATTTTCTCACGCACTTGTTCACAAAGAGGTGAACCTCGCCCCATCTTTCCCTGTGAATGACTGAGCAATTCAGGGAAGCTCCTTTTATAGCCAATCATGGCACCCACCTGTTCCCAACGAGCCTGTTCACCTGTGGGATGTTCCAAACAGGTGTTTGAGGAGCATTCCTCAACTTTCTCGGTCTTTTTTGCCGCCTGTCCCAGCTTTTTTGGAATGTGTTGCAGCCATAAAATTCAAACTTAATGATTATTTGCTAAAAACAATAGTTTATCAGTTTGAACATTACATATCTTGTCTTTGTAGTGTATTCAATTAAGTATAGGTTGAACGTGATTTGCAAATCATTGTATTGTGTTTGTATTTATGTTTAACACTACATCCCAACGTCATTGGAATTGGGGTTGTAATACTGCCTGCGTTTTTAGTCTTGAATATTCATCAAATTGGATGCCTTTTTTGATGGTCTTTTCAGGCAACATGTGGCACTCAGCCCTCCTGTTATTTGCTACCAGCTTGTCATTAAGCATGGCTAAACCTCACATCCACCCGCTGTCCACTGAGATGGTTGACTTCATTAACAAGATAAACACTACCTGGAGGGTGAGCTTTTTGTTTCCTTCCGTGCTTGTTTTGCCGCTTCTTTCACTGATGTTTGTCTACGTGTGCTCCTCTGCCACAGGCAGCCCACAACTTTCATAATGTTGACTACAGTTATGTTCAGAAACTGTGCGGAACGTTTCTCAAGGGACCCAAACTTCCCGTCATGTGAGTGTCACATGTAGATGAGCTACTCTGTCTATGTGGTAAAATGTGCTACCATTTTAAATTGCCCTGAACTTACCCTCATATGCAGGGTTCAGTATGGCGACGATGTGATGCTGCCTAAGAACTTTGACTCCAGGGAGGAGTGGCCCAACTGTCCCACACTGAAGGAGATCAGAGACCAGGGCTCCTGTGGGTCCTGCTGGGTGAGGATTCGGAACTGAAACAGTGTTGACCCGATTTAGATTTACAATGTTTATTGTACTCCATCAAAAACAGCAAATGAAATGTATTCGTAAACATTGACAGTCCTCTCTGTTTCCAGGCATTTGGTGCTGCAGAGGCCATGTCTGACCGTGTGTGTATCCACAGCAATGCCAAGGTCAGCGTCGAGGTCTCTGCAGAGGACCTGCTGACCTGTTGTGATGGTTGTGGCTTGGGGTGAGATGACCCCCAACTCTTGTTTTTATTTGTCTCAACAGCACCCCTTTACAGGAGTGACCTACTGTAGGAATGCAGTCCTTGTATTGTTTGACTAATTTTGACAATTAACTGAAATGTGACAATTAACTGTTTCAACTTAACAATCATAAATTTGAGAATGGCGAAATCCGCAAGTAATTAAATCCTAAATATACCCAGAACTTTAATCCCCAAAACACTTACTTACTTACAACAATCCCCTTAAAAATAAATGCCTTAAAGATGATTTGATTTAGGCGGCACGTTGGTCGACAGATTAGCACATCTGCCTCACAGTTCTGAGGACCGGGGTTCAAATCCCGGCACCGCCTGTGTGCAGTTTGCATGTCCTCCCCGTGCCTGTGTGGGTTTTCTCCGGGCACTCCGGTTTCCTCCCACATCCCCAAAACATGCGTGGTAGGTTGATTGGAGACTCTAAATTGCCCGTAGGTGTGAATGTGTGCACGAATGGTTGTTTGTTTATATGTGCCCTGCGATTGGCTGGCGACCAGTTCAGGGTGTACCCCGCCTCTCGCCCGAAGACAGCTGGGATAGGCTGCAGCACGCCCGTGACCCTTGTGAGGATAAAGCGGTCCAGTAAAATGGATGGATGATTTGATTTACAAAAAAGGCACCAGATGTGCAAAGTATATGTTGCCCTTGGAACCTGCAAAAGTACTCACGACTTTCCCATTTTGCCAGTGAATAGCTGAGGTTAGGTTCCAAAAGAAAAAAAAAATGAAAATGGTGAAGGGTGACTAAGTGGGGGATTACTTTTTGTCAGAATTTTGCCTGACTGAATAGCGATGATCTGTAATTGATGCTTCCCTAAAAGTGCTGATTGCCTATATTAAAAGTTTAAAATTTTGTCACAAAAATACAAATGAAAAAATTTGAGGATGGACGTTTGTCTCCAACCACAATATGTATATATAATATGTGTTCAAATTAGGCATGAGAGGCTTTCTCAACATATTCAAACTGACACCTTGTTTTAGATGTAACGGTGGCTACCCCTCAGCAGCCTGGGACTTCTGGACCAAAGAGGGACTGGTCTCTGGCGGCCTCTATAACTCCCACATTGGTGAGGGACGTTCTCAAAACAAGCCACGAGGAGAGCGTGGATGTACCAGCTAAGCGTCATCTTCCTGTACGCAGGTTGCCGTCCCTACACCATCGCGCCTTGTGAGCACCACGTGAACGGTAGCCGACCTCCCTGCACTGGGGAGGGTGGAGACACACCCAAGTGCGTGTCTAAGTGTGAACCTGGCTACTCACCCAGATACATGCAGGACAAGCATTATGGTAAGGGAAAAACTTCATCTCTTAAACTTGAGCGAGTTTACGCATACGGTCCTGAGCTTAGCCCACTGCTTAGGGCCAGTAATCTTTTAGGAAAGTGCAATTGTGAGGTCATTTGGATATTAATAAATATTTTTCATGTGTTTCAGGTAAAACGTCTTACAGCGTTCTGTCAGAGGAGGAGCAGATTCAGTTGGAGATATACAAGAACGGTCCAGTAGAAGGAGCTTTTACAGTTTATGCAGACTTTGTTCTGTACAAGAGTGGTATGTGCACTGTGCCACTGACTACACTGTATTTGACAAAGATTCAAAATAATTTCTTTCTGCATTTCAACCCCTATCATCTGTGAGTAATGATTTTGCCTCTTGTTTGCAGGTGTGTATCAGCATGTTTCTGGGTCCATACTGGGTGGACACGCCATTAAGATCCTTGGCTGGGGGGAGGAGGATGGTGTCCCCTACTGGCTCTGTGCCAACTCCTGGAACACTGACTGGGGTGATAATGGTGAGAGAGTGCTTTACTTTACTCCACAAACTAATGGCCACAACTAGGGATGTCCCAAACTCATTTGTGTCGCAGCAGTCCGAGTCGTCTTATTTTGAGTATCTGCCGATACCATGGTAATGAAAGGGGGGGGGGGGGGGGGGGGGGGCGTATCAAAATGTTCTCTTAACTCATTCACTGCCAGTCTTCCCAGTTAACATTGATATTTGATTTCTAAAACTGTCAATGGCAGTGAATGTTTTTATAAAACTATCCCAAAATACAATGCAGACATATTACATTTAAATATCCTGTTTTAAAGCTATAATCTGTAAATTATCCCCCCCTTAGGCTGGAATTCCGTAATCCAACCACAGCAATTGCCTCTATATGACGTAGGCTGTGCCTTCGTCCCCATCTCCCCAGCCCTCCGTGGGTGAATATATACCGTGTAATACAGCTGTTGAAACTCGCAGGGTCAATAAAACTGTTGGAGAGAACCTGTCAATAGTTCAATACCCAGAGTGCATATATGTTCTCCATCCACTGCAGTGATACCTTTTGTTAATGTAGAGCAGCGGTGGCCAACTAGACTAAGAGCCACTTTTTTTTCTGTGTTACTGCAAAGAGCCACATCATACACATGGGTACACATGAACATCATCTTTTAATCATGTATGCACGCATACACAGACCTCTGCTCAGCCAGATCTAATGAAAATAACCACACCAACATGATAATATCAGGAATTTTCAACAGTTAACATTGTGTGCACTGTCTCACACACACAAACTCTCAGTTCAAGCAAGTCCACAAACAATAATAGAATAATTTTCAATAACATCTTTCTCTTACTATGCTGCTGAGTGAGACTTCTGGCATTCCTTATCTTGAACAATCCTCTTCAAATCTGGCTTGTATTCTGTTGTTGCCACTCTAAGCAATTCTTGCATTTTTGACGCATGTCATGTGACAGCTCCTGAAGACCCGCATGAAACTAGTTAAAGAGCCGCATGAGGCTCGCGAGCCGCGGGTTGGCCACCCCTGATGTAGAGACACGTGCATACATTTCCATGTTTAAAGTGAGCGAAACAGAACAGCCGCTGCCCACCCCAAGACATTCAATTAATGTATATTATAAAGTATACATATATTTTGTTTTACAACAATACTCAATTATATTTATAATGTACCTGTGGATAAAAAACAAAACTTGTGGGCAAAATGTATGCAGTCGGTACGCACCGGCCGTTGATGTATGTATGTGTGCCTCTTTTAAAAATACTGTATTACACTCTCACATCTTGTTCTGGGGCAACCCACTTCTCCAAACTACAACCCCAATTCCAATGACGTTGGGATGTTGTGTTAAACATAAATAAAAACAGAATACAATGATTTGAAAATCATCCATCCATTTTCGGAGCCGCTTCTCCTCACAAGGGTCGCGGGAGTGCTGGAGCCTATCCCAGCTATCATCGGGTAGGAGGCAGGGTACACCCTGAACTGGTTGCCAGCCAATCGCAGGACACATACAAACAAACAACCAACCACACTCACATTCACACCTGCGGACAATTTAGAGTCTTCAATTAACCTACGATGCATGTTTTTGGGATGTGGGAGGAAACCAGAGTGCCTGGAGAAAACCCACGCAGGCAGAACATGCAAACTCCACACAGGCGGGGCCAGGGATTGAACCCTGGTCCTCAGAACTGTGAGGCAGACGCTCTAACCAGTCGGCCGGCGATTTGCAAATCATGTTCGACCTATATTTAATTGAATACACTACAAAGACATTTAGTGTTCAAACTGATAAACTATTGTTTTTAGCAAATAATCATTAACGTTTGAATTTTATGGCTGCAACACGACCTTCGATCCCTCAGGCGGCACTGCATCAAAAACCGACATCAATGTGGAAAGGATATCGCCACATGGGCTCAGGAACATTTCAGAAAACCAATGACAGTAAATACAGTTCTGTAAGTGCAACTTGAAACTCTACTATGCAAAGCAAAAGCCATTTATCAGAAACGCCGCTGGCTTCTCTGTGTACGAGTTCATCTAAGATGGACTGATGCAAAGAGTTCTGTGGTCCGACGAGTCCACATTTCAAATTTTGGGGGGAAATTGTGGATGTCGAGACCCCGGACTGTTGAACAGCTGAAGTTGTACATCAAGCAAGAATGGGAAAGAATTCCACCGACAAAGCTTCAACAATTAGTGTCCTCAGTTCCCAAACGCTTTTATTGAATGTTGTTTCAAGAAAAGGTCATGTATTGGAATTGGGATTGTATTAATCTATTTTTGTCATTTAAGAAATGTGATAAAGTACAGTATACTGTATATGTGAAGCATCAAGCGCCCATACAAACACGGCGTTTGTATATCCAATCGCTCAATGTGGTGTGTGATCGTCGACTTGACAGCAGTGTAGTGGAGGAAGTTTGCAGCAGCGGGAGGCATTTCAGTCTCCGACGCGACCCCCTTCTTCTTCTTTTCCAGTGTCGATTCTTGCTTCTCCTATCACGTCTCTAGTGCTCAGCTGAGATGTCCACTGGTATTTCACCAGCTATCAGTCTGAGAGATAAGGAAGTCACGGCAGAAAGAAACTCTCCCCGGTTTGCGTTCATCCACGCCATGACAGGAGGGCATCAGCAGCGTTTGGACGATTAAAGTTATCATCAATTGGATAAAAGTTCTCACACACCACATCGCTGGGACTCTAGGAAGTTCACATGCACACGTTCAAAGAAATTAGATAAGATCAATAAACACGGATAAGGACCAGCAGAGCGTTGTCCACTAGTTACAGCAAGCCCACTACAACTAACGTTACCTGAATGTTCACCATCTGCTGTAAATTATTACTGTACACCTGCACAATAAAGAGATTTTTTTTTTTTTTAAAGGAACCGTGTCAAATATTGAGCTTTTACAAAGATAATGCACATTTACATGATTTTCCAGTGGTGCAGAAATGCACTGCATAATACTGGATTTATTTTTTGATATGGCCATTTATTCAGCTAAAGAAACCTACAAACTTAATGTTAGCTGTGTTTTTGTCTGTTTTTTTTTTTTTTAGGATTCTTTAAAATCTTGCGTGGCTCAAATCACTGTGGCATTGAGTCTGAGGTCGTGGCGGGTGTTCCCAAGTAGAACCAAAGGTAAGATGATACGGAATAGCAAGTTGTAACTACAATAATATACTGAGTAATCTTTATTTGAAGTCAACTGATGCTGTAATTATTGTCGCTGTGCAGGTTTTGAGTGTCCACTAGAGGGCGATACACTCCACGTGGCTGCACTAAACACGCCCAGTGTGTTGTTCTAGTTTTTATTCATCACGATTCAACCCCACGGATCATGTTTCCTTCTTAACAGTAGCAACAAAAGATTGAAGAGTGACGATTTGTATTTTTAGGTTGATCTTTGAAATGTCTGCAACCACTGTATGTGCCTGAACACAATGTGTTCTTGAAATCTTGTAATGTCTGCGCAGGTTTGAAAGTCAAACATGTTCATTTCACTTTGTAATTGTTTATGTCTGACTTTTCCAGTCTACAAATTTGATAGGCTAACCTCAGTGTCTTGAATGTGTCAAATGTTTTATCATTACGGCTTTTATATTGCCATTTTATTGTTCAATGCCATGCTAAACTGCTATTATGGTGTACACGTTGTAATTGGTGCTTGCATGTCATCAAATGAGAATCTGGATTTCTTTTATTATGGATTAAATTTAAAAGTTTTATTTTAATCACCTGCCTACAGTGAACAAAATCTTAGCATAGAACTGTTAAGCTCTGAATAAAATTTTGAGTTTTGTACTCATTGTGACTTTGTGGTCCATGGCAAATTAATGTTTTGGGGAAGTAGATTTGAATTTGCAGTTTGCAGTTGCATGCTATCAGTGCTACTTGGTCAGTAGTCACAATTGTGACCATCTTTACAAAAGCTCCCGTTCCTTAAAAACTAAACTTTTCTAAAACATGAATATAGCATATTGATTGCACTATGCAACATTAATTGCCAGAATTGGATCTGGCAGTGTATAGCCCGTTATTACTGTGAAACCATATAATTGTTTAATCGCCTCATCATGTTATAACATATACAGTACATAACAAATTGATGGATGGATAGTTTTGAAATCAGAAGGATAGTGTTTTTGAACCATTGTTCAAGCTCCTGTTAAAACTGTTTTGCTAACAAGAAATGCTTAAAATATCTCAGTGTATTTGTTACATATGACAATTTGAAATTTTGGTACCTATTTGAGCAAGAATTATGGAAGTTGGCACGTAATTTGCTTTCACGGGCCCCATAAAATGATGTGGCGGGCCGGATCTGGCCCGCGAGCCTTGCGGGTGACACCAATGGTGTACGCCATAATTAGTGAACGTTCACAACTTGAATTCCACAAAGTCTCAAACAACCTTGTTTCGTGACTTTCGATACAGTATGCTCGTGAGATGAACTGAGTTCTTCAAATAGGTTAGTATATCATGTAAATACGTTTTGGAGAAGAAAATCTTTCGAAACACATGCATTAGTCTTCTTAACGCTACTTCCGCCTTGTTGTCAGAAAAAAACACGCCCCTTAAGAGACGGCGAAGGGTATGCTTGTTTTGTTCCCCAGAGTTTTAGTCACCAGCTCTATGTTCGACAGTGGATTTTGAAACGAATGGACAAAAACAAACTTACAACAGAGGGATATGAACCTGAAAATGAATTCAAATTATAAATATTAAGTGCGTGTGGAGTGTGGATGTAACCAATGCAATCATTATAGTACGTCCAGGACACCCTGGGATAGAAATCCAACAACCATTTAGGCGCTCAGTTGGAACGTCTTCAAGCGAGAGAGAGGGACGAGAGCCTGTCAACAGTGTCAAGCTAGTCTGGGAACCATGGAGGGGAGCAGCAGGGCTTCGTGGATGAAGTGTGGCTCTGTGGTGTCCTTAGTGGTCGTTATTCTGGCCATTTGGTTTCGGTCACCGGGCAGTGAGGTACTGGACGGCCGGCTGGACACGGTGTTGTCGTCGCTGCTGCGCGCCGAGAGCAAAGTTGGAGTGAAACACGTCGCTCGGCCGAAGGTGGCTATCGGTAAGGGCTAGCACACTTGGCTCCTGTCATTACGTTTAACTTTGCTAACATTAACTCTGTTTCGTCAACAAATGGCTACTGCAATGAAATTTCCCCAACTATGGATTTAGTTGCCGACTATTTTCTTCAATTCTAAATTCCAAGTGTTACTTTTTTTTTTTTTTTATATTGTGTTGATGCCTGAGAAGTTTGGCTGTGAAATCTACTATGGGAACTTGGCACAAACCTGAAACCCACAAAAATGTGGCTAAATCAAGTGTGTCATTTCATCGGATTGAAGTGGAACTCGCACAAATGCCGCCTGCCAAGTGGTGTGATTAAATGGTGACTTTAAATGATATACAGGACTGTCAAAGAACGAGCATTCTTTTCTGTCGGTCAGACCCCCCAAATTTGGTCAAGGCAGGCTTTGTTAATCGCACATTAGAATGTTTACAAGGTGCTAAAATGTCCATAATGGATGCAGGAATTTGCCTCTAACGGTTTTTCATCTCCCCCATAAGATTGCCCATGTGTGACATTGCAAGAACAAAAATGTAGGTAAACCCCGAAATAGAGCTGCGTGATATGGAGAGAAAAAAATTATCATAAGATCCAGATATCGTTAATTTTATATCCCAATACGATATATATCTTGATAGTGTTCCTTAAAACTGCAATTCACTGAAGCTCGGAGTGCGTCAGACGCTGCAGATCGTGGAAGCCTCCTTTGCACAAAATAATCTTATTCCACTCAGTGGTGCACTGAGGCGACTGGTCAATCATTTGAACAAAGTTAAGACACATTTTTGTTCGCCGCCACTGCGGTTGGGCACAAGCACGTCTTCGTGCGCTTTCTTCTTGGTTGGTTTTCGCCACTTCTTCTAGTCGGCAGACTAGGCATCGAAACTGGGAAACGAAACTTTTCAATTTGAACGATTCGGGGAGAACCGGCACATTAGTCTCGGTTCCAATCGATTCTCGATGCCCAACCCTGAGCAACGATAGAGGATTATATTTGATCTACAATATGTATCGTTATATCACACAGCTCTACCCTGAAATAGTAATCTTTTTATCACACCCTGAAACTCAGACATTTGGTGTCTTTGGGTGTCATAAGTGTTATCACGTTCTTATCCTGTATCTCCAACCTTTGCCCACTTACAGCCAAATTGATACCTGTGCCTAGTAACTAGTGTGGGTTAGGATCACATCCCACGTCAGCCTAGTTACATCATACGTCTAATCAGTGCTTCTGATGGTCAATTGAAGCTTCTACGTGGCATCAAATGTACAGCATGTGTCTCTTTACATTGGGATGTCTCTCTACTAAAGTCGATCAGAACTGCTTACTCTTGTACTTATCCCCAGGTCTGTGTTTTTCTGTGCCTAATAATAAACATTGCCATCATGTTTCACAAACGTTGCACATTCATCCCTTTGCTGATGCTCTTGCAGGTTTTGGAGGATGTGTGGACCTGCTCGTGGACGGTGTGACGCTGCTCAATAAAATCAGCCTCGTGCCTGCCGACCAGCCTCTACATCACGACTACATAGAAAACGCTGAGCAGCTCTCTCAGAGCTTCGCCTACTTCTTTGGACCAGGCGCTGCGGCAGAGTAAGCACTGATTAAGGTTTCAATTAAAGTAGCTTGTGCGCTTACGTTCCTGGCGGCCCGAAACGTAGCGTGGTGTGGGATTTTAACTTCGTATTCAAGTTTTTTCACGATCTGTCCATTTTTACGGATGAAACCTGGATGCCGGACAGCTTTGGAGCATATTTTTTGCCCCGACAGAGTCGAACGAAGCTCCTGCCCTACCTGGCTGCAGAGTCAGTGTCAACGCAGGGGAGCACTTATATACTGCCATTCAATAAAAGTTTGATCATTTTCTTTTTCTTTCAACAACTAATTCGCTAATCTAGCTCTAGTCCTAAAACATGCACACACAAAAAGCGTCTTATTCGCATATAAAATTCACACAGCTTTGACATTTCTAGAAAATGCTCTCTCTCCGTCTCTCTTTCTCTCTTTCTCACGCTCTTTCTTTCACTCTCTCTTTCTCTCTCCTGTTTTTTAATCACTGTAAACAGATTTGCCACAGTGGGCATTGTAGGTAAATTCAACATATGGCTTAGCTTTAGAAGCGTTGTAGACAGCAGGTGAGAGATGCTGGGAAATACATATGCTTCCTGTCCCACTATGGACTGCCTCCAAGATTTGATATGCCCTATTACTGTATGTTCTGTCAGGTTTCGTTGCCTGCACCCCATTTTACTCCGGCTGACTCGGTTTCTCATCCGCGCTGTGACTGCCATGGCAAATGTTGTGACACCTTAAAAATATTTCCAGGCATCCACTGTAATCATTGCCTGTCACTTTTGTCTATCCTGTCGCCCTGCATCGTCTTAGTCATCCGGTTCTATCTACGGTGGCCTTAAACGGTGCCGGGAACAAAGTGTAAACGTAGCCTAATGAGAGAAAAATAAAATCTGCCTCTAAAACAATAATAATACTCAATTTTGATTGACATTGTCAGAGAGGTATTCATTTAAAGTCGATCATAGTCATGCATGGCCATTCCACTGTTTGGTTTTAGAAAAAAAAAATCCCAACATGGAAGTAGAGCTGCAAGCAGCTATTAAGCACATTGGGGGTCCATTGAATGCGCACCAGGCTTTTCAGTTGCTGCTTGCTGCGATCCGTTACAGAGTCAAACTCATAAAACATTTATTATAACTTTGCAGGCAATGTTTCACATTTAATTTTAACATTATTAACGGTAACAAACTAACACTCCAAATTAACTTCGATTGAAAAGTAATAATGTGGCGTTGCTGAGGTGTTACCGCTTTGACTGTGAGTCTGCTTATTTCATGTAACTTCTTGTGTATACGCTCTTCTTTTCTCACTTTCTTCTCACTCCTTGTTGAGACTGCTCCTTCTTTTGGAATAAATGTTCCCCGGAAGAAAAAAGAGAAACATACAGGGTTAAGCTGTTGATGCTCGCTAAACTGAACTCTCCCATGTTACACTGAAGCTACTGCGTGAATGCGTAAACTTTAACATTTCTTGTGACTTGGACACTTATTTTTGCAGAAGATTGTGGTGAAATTAAATTGTACAGCTTCAGGAGCGTACAACCATAGCGGTTCCTCTTTGTTTGTAGTTGTATTCGTGCTTTACATAGTGGCTGGTAGTTGCTGAGGTCTTTTGTTGTTCTTGGTGTGTTAAGCACTGTGCCTGTGTGTCTATGTGGGGTTCTGTCATATATAGTTGCTGTGTAGGTCTTGTTTTGTGTGTTATACTTTGAGGTTGTGTACAAGAGTTTGTGTGTGTGTGTGTGTGCGTGCGCGCGCGTGCATAATGGATTTGTAAAGCTTGAGAGCAGTTTTGTCACTTATATTGCAAAGACCTCCGGGCACCTCCTGACTTACCGTACCTCCCTCACATGCTCTGTGTTCCATCACATTGCGATTGAGAGCTCTATTTTCGTGACTGATGTAAATCCGGCGTGGCGGGCAGTATAAATCTGCACGGAGGCGAATTAGACCTGGTTTTGGTCATTTCACAGACGAGCGCAAACCGGCGTATTTAAAAGAGGGAGGTGTGTGCCGTGGGGCATGGTCAAAGCCGATTTTAATCATGTCGAATCAACGCGGCTCCTCTCATTCCCTTTAAATACAGCGCAGTGACAGTCTCGTATGGAGACATCTGTGTGCGGAAGAGGATGATGCGCAATCGCAGCGATCCGTGTGTAAGCAGAGCATTGTCACTGCTCATGGCCGGTGTGGCAACAGACAATGTAAGTGGGTACCCTTATTAAATACAGAAGGCGCTTTTGAGCGTTCATATTCCGATTCAGGCAGATGCTTTTACTACATTGCCAAGCAAAGTGGTGAATCCAGATTAAATATTTTCCAGATGTTTTTTTAAAATCACATTATGTTTAAAGGTTCATGTTAGGTTTACCAGGCTACTTTAATTGTAGCTATCCCTACGTTCTTTAATTTAGTCTATGTGAAAAGTAAAAGTGGTTTCCTGCTCACTAATACGTTGCGCATTGACAATAAACCAGTAGTTTGGTTTACATTCCTCCACAGGGGACACTAATTACCGTGACGACTCAAAATAGCTTTGTCATTTTGGTTTCCTCGTGTTGTTATTGGCCGACCTCGCAGGCGCTTCGTGCTGAATGAGACGCTCTTCAGCGAGCTGGTTGAGGCCTCCCGTGACCTACCTGGAAACAGATGGTCGGTGGGAGGCAATGCCCCTGTCATGGCCGGCCGCATGGCCAACGAGGGATGTGACGTGCTGCTCGGGGGAAGCTTTAGCCCAGACTTTACTGATGTCCTTTCACAGCACATCACTGGTATAACACAAAACACACAAAAAGCTTCTAGTATTCTGTTAACTTTATTGTGTTTGAACTGCTTTTATGTATCATCATTGGTATTTCTCCAGTTGCAGGCAACATCGTAGAAGAGCCCGACATACATCTCATCCTGGAGTATCCATCTGGTGCAAAGTGGGGGCGCTATTCCTCCCGTAGAGCCAACAGGTACATCATAGGTGATAATAGGCACCGATTGACATCACGATAAGTTGACCTATCATCTGTGTGCAGGTACATTGTCCACAGTGACGACCATAACCCTTATCTGGCATCCATGGAAGAGTTTGTCAAAAAGCTCAAAGACTTTCATCCAGACCTTCTGGTCGTGGGTGGCTTACAAATGATGGACAACTTTCCTTTCCAGTCTGGTAAAATGAATTGGATGAAGAAATTTGGTTGGTTTTGGAGTGTCGCCTCTCATTGTATGACCGCCTCCGATTGTCCTTTACATCAGGTGAGCGTGCCTCTCTGCTCTCCCGCCTGGCAGAAGTGCTGGCCACCTCCTCTCCCACGCTCGGTGTCCATTTCGAGATGGCCAGTTTTGTGGAAGAGAGTATCATGGAAGATCTGCTTCATTACGTCATCCCTCAAGTACGCCTACTCCACATTTAATTTAGTTACCGTATTTTCCGGACTATAAGCCGCTAGTTTATTCCCGCGCTCTGAACCATGCGGCCTATGTAACGATACGGCTAAAATATAGTTTTGTTTTCTTCGTTAACGGCTATCAGGGGGCGCAATAAGTGCAAAAACAAGACAGGCCCAAGTTGTTTAAACGTACAACAGGAACCTGTTCGATCGTAATGCTTAAAACATGACCGTTTCCAATAATGCACTCGGGTTTGGGCATGCGCAGATGCCTCCAGCGTGTAGAAGACGACGATGCTACTTATTGGCGCGCTTGAAGCAAAATGCAGCACGACACGCACGAACGCAAAATATTTTTTATTTTTCACACTCGTCATGTAACGTACAAGAAGAAAAGCTTATGATGCAGCTTTTAAGTTGAAAGCCACCGATCTGCCCATCCAGGAGGGAAATCGAGCTGCTGCACGTAAGCTTGGCGTTAACGAATCGATGGTGAGGCGTTGGAGACGGCAGCGTGAAAAACTGATGCGATGCCAAAAGACAACAAAGGCTTTCAGAGGTCATAAGAGCAGATGGGCCGAACTTGAAAATGTAGTCAGAAAATACGGAAGTCATAGTGTTTCTAAAAATGTCAGTCAGTAGAGCGCACACCAATGCTCTAGTTTTAACAATGTTTCCAAAAATGTTGTTTTCTTTTTTTGTTTCTTTTTAGTTAACAGACTTTGTAATGTGACAATTATGTAAGACATTGGTTTATTGAATAAATACGCTGTGGCATTTTTCTTCTGGAGTGGATTCTTCCACTCACACTAAAGTGATTGAAAAGGCGAAAAAATAAAAAAATACCTCCATGCTCCTTTATCCTTTTCTAGTACATTATGTTTCCCACAATCAAAATGGCACTGTTTGTTCATCATTATCCATGAACAAACACAAAAATGACACATCTTTTCACTTTTGTTTCCAGTTTGGTGTTGATGAAGGTCTGCTCACTTCTAAGTGACATTGCATTCATAAGGTTATTATAGCGTAACTATAACATAGAATCTATAACAGAAAGGATTATAAAAAAGATCCAATACAATGTCTCCAGGGGTTCAGTTGTTCAGATTGTCAAGGTACAGATGAGTGTGCTCAAATTAAAGAACACTGGCTGGTATTCCATTTGGATTGGTTTATCTACTGTGGTCTGTAACACAAAGGAGAATCAGCAAGGCATCAACACCATGCCTCTCTCAACAACACACGTACTCAATAGTGAACCCAATTTAATAAATCACTGTATTCAGTAGTTGAATACCTAAACACAAACCAAGCACCTTAGAATGAGGCTCATCATTATATTAGCTTGCATACTAGCCTGATAACACACTTGCACAAAATGACATGACATCACACCTGAGTAAACAAGTATGCTATACAAAAAGCACTTAACACGGTGAACGTCAGAAACCTCTCCTTTTGGCATTCACACACAAAAATGAGCGTGAGGAAATAAAGGCGGATTGTAACTGCAAAGTTTGACTAAATGAGCAATTGATAGGTGCACTTGTAGGGAAGAAAACAAAACATTGATTTTTACTTTCACTTTTGCCTCACACGAGGTGCATCCAACGACCACCAAAAAAACAGCCATCCATGAGTTAAAACGTAATGATAGCTAGCATGTAAACAATGTGGTCTTTCTAACAATCTAATGGTGGGCCAAAACCTTTGCACAGTACCGTAGATATTGTTAGAATTTTGTGTATACAGTATGCTGATTGTCATCGTGTTTCTGCTCACCCAGGCGGACTCTTTAGGAATGAATGAACAGGAGCTTCCCAACCTGCTGAGTCTCCTTAAAGGCTCCACCATCACAGTACTTTCCGACCCAAACCCTCGCGTGGCTACCGTCCTGGACCAGATGAGGGAGGTCTACCGCATGGTCAACCAGCGTTACAAAGACTCCATCGCTCAGGACGACGACGCCCAATCGTGGGGCAAGCCCCTGACCCGCCTCCACGTGCACACGTTAGCCTTTCAGGCCATGATTGTGACCCGGGGCTCCCAGTGGAAGAACACCATGTCGGCCACCGCCAAGGCCTCGCTCACCGCCAACCGCCACGTGTGCGGCTCCGACGACATCGATCCCAGCAAAGCCAGGCTCATCATGGACGACTCGTTCTCCGTCAGCCGGCGGGAGGGCAGCCAGCGCATCCCCCTGCAGGAAAGCCGGCCCGTCAGCTGCTGGGAGGAGGACGACTACGAGATCTGCGTGGCGCCCGTGCTCGTGTGCACCGAGGTGTACCAGACAGCTGGCGGAGGAGACAACATCTCAGGTGCTGGCCTGGTGCTGCAGATCTAAAGCAATCAAACTGTCTCTCTCTGCTACTAACAACACAGTTTGACTCTGATCATCTTGGAACACAGGCACTGACTCAGGTTAAGTGCCTGTCAGGTTAACCCTAACGTGGCGGACCACTCAGATAAGTGATAGAAATTAGGTAACAGAATATATTGTAGAGGTTTGGGTCTTTCCTTTCTAGACCTATTCAGGAAGCTCTCACTGAATGTGTGCTTTATGGGTTGTATCCCCTTGAATGAGAAAAATGTGCATTTGCAAGCCCTCGATCTATTTTTAGTTGTTTGGTTTACGAGCTGGCAGCAGGCCAGACAAGTGCTTAGCACATGCGCTTCACAGTTCTGAGGTGTTGGGAGTTTGAATCCGGGCTCCGTTTGCATGCTTTTCCCCATGCCTGATGTGATTTTCTCCGTCTTCCTCCCACATTCCCAAAAATATGCTTGATAAGTTCATTGAAGACTCTAAATTGGCTGTTGGTGTGAATGGTTGTTTGTCTAATTGTACCCAGCGATTGGCTAGCAACCAGTCGAGGGTGTACCCTGCCTCTCGCCCAAAGTTGCCCAAAGTCTGCTGGGAGAGGCTCTAGATGATCTCGTGTCTCAAGAGGATAAGTGCTATAGAAAATGGATGGATTGTTTTCAAGCTGAAGTCTTGTGTCTTCCTCATCACTTCTACTCAACAACATTCTGCCATATTTGCTGAGTCATTGAAGTCATCTGACTGACCTCCGTTCTCCATATTCAGTTAGGACCAGAGCATAGTGAGCCATATAGAACCTTGGGGCCAAGAGTGATTTTCAAGCTACTAATTATCCAGGGCAAATTCAATCACTAAATGCAGAGTCTCTTGCAATCTAATGCCCCCTGTGCACGCAAATCCCATAACCATTGCTGCAACAGAAGCATTTTGGTCACACAGTCGTGCCTCTGTCGCAGCTCTGATACGGCTTCAGAGGGCCCAAAACTGGCGGGTGGACTTCACCCACTCATTTCAGGTCTATGCCGTGGGTACAGAATAGCGACACGGAAAAGTGGACATTGGTAAAATGGGCATTTGATTGAATGTAATTGATCAATTATGCAAAAAAAAAAAAAAAAAAACGTTTTTAGCTATTGTTTTTAAAGGAATGGAATGTCCATCCTCCTAATGTCTTCCAGACAGCAAATTAGTTAAGTGAACCAGTAGCGCCTGTTGGTTGCAGTCAAAGTCGTCCACTGCATTTTGCCCCAGTTGTGTAGCAGCAATGCATTTCATCAAACTATCTGTTGGATACAATGAACCAAACCTTGTGTCAAGTAATTGAACATTTAGTAAAAAGGGGCCAAGCAGATTGATCCAGTTCTATTTCAAAGGCCACAACTGAAATCCTTTCTTCTCCCATATTGCTGTGAATTGGAAAGATAATGCTGGAACCTCCAGATGATCCCAGTATATGTGAAAGTATGACTTTTGAGTCTGCTATTTCTTTTAATGTTGTCACTCGCCATGCAATAATACAAAAATGCGTTCAAGAGACCACTGCAGATGGTGAATTTTCTATCATTTTGCATCCCTTGACTTCTGTTTTACATGTTTATGTTATCATGTGTGCATGTGTCTCTATCTTTAAGGACCAAATAAGCAGTGAGGACTGCCCCCAAGAACATTCCACTGCACATTCAACGTTCCTTCTAACCCCCATATTTCGTCACTACTTTCCACCACTACAACTATCTTTAATGAAATCCATGTGCGGTTTGACGTGTATCATGTTACAATGCAACAGGAATGAGGTCAAGAGAAAATAAGCTACCTTGAAAATAAGCTACCTCATCATTTTGGTCTTATGATGGGGTAGGAATATATGATGGAGTTAAATGAGCCTTTCTTTATTCATGTGGAAAGGGGATGTTTTCGGGCAAAACGTGCCTCAATGTGTATACAACGTGATGGGAAATAGGCTCACGGGTCATGTTTCAATGTTTTATTTTTTTTGGGCAGAATATCAGCCTGAATTCATCCTGATAGAACTGTTTGCAAGCATATCACTTTATCTTCATTCTAAAGGTATTTTCATTGTTCATGTTCTAAAGCAATTTGTAACTGTTCCATGCATGTTAACTCCTCCATGAAACATTAGTTGAGAATAAATGATGACACAGCATTTGATGTGTTATTTATTTATTTATTATTATTTCATATGCTCAGTTGCCTACCATTACTAATGTACGTCATATTTGATTACAAAAGTGAATATTTAACCAGGTTAGTGAATATTTAACCAACTTATGTCCTGCTTCAGTGGCTTCAAATTACTAAGTAGTCCCAGACATGAACTATGCTTCTTTATTTAATTCCACATTTGTGAATGCTTTTGTCTGCGGTTCTAGTCTGATCACCCCGTCATTTGCAAAATATATTCCCCGTTTCAATCGATTTATGCATCTTATGTACATTATCAGAAGGCATATTAATGCATGCTTAAGAGGTAAGGATGAATATGACAGGTCTGCTACTTTAAATACAACCCAAATTCCAGTGAAGTTGGGATGTTGTGTTATACATCAATTAAAACATGTATTTATGTTTAACACAACGTCAACGTCCCATGCAAATCATTGTATCCTGTTTTTATATTTAACACAGGGTCCCAACTTCATTGGAATTGGGGTTGTAGAAACATTTGAACAAACAGCTGTCGTTAAATACTCCCTGCTGAAAACCAAGTAAATCAGTAATGTACATTGATTACAAATCACACATATTGTGGCGTGGTCTACACTTCAGGGTCCAGGATGAGATGGTTGAGTAAGTCTTTGCTGTAAATGAGGTTCGTCTCATGGTCGGTGAGGGCTGTCAGCATCTCGTCCATCTCCTCCTGAGTGAAGGCCTCACCTGTTGTTGACACACATGCAAATCGCTGGTCACGGATAAAGTATAAAACCTGAAATTTATGACTGAATGTTGCTTGTGTTGAAGAAAACAAAATACTCTACCTTCATCCATCATGTACTGCGACAGAACATCCGGGTCCAAGGAGCCCTTCTTTTCGTTGTCAAGAACCTCAACACATAATTAAGAGAACACTTTTTAAGCACCCTCATTACATTAGATATGGTCTTATGTGAGGATTACACAATGCATTATATATGTAGTCACACCATTCAAGTCAGTGTTGTAAGTGTAAGTGTTCTCGACAGAGTTAAAGTGAGGGAAGTTGAGCCCAACCCTCCATGGGACAAGGAACCATATTTGGTTACAAGTCCAAATGGATACCACAAGATTTCGCCCAATCAATCAGCTGAAAAGGTAATGATAGTAATAAAATGGTTATGAATAAATAAAGGTGTGTCATACCAACAGCATTTTTATACTGTAACTATCGTCAAGCGTCATTATAATTAATAATATAAAATTGTTAATATTTTTAATGGAAAACAAAATACTTTTAAAACAATTATATAATTTTATGGGGCTAAATATTGAATTTTAGGGAGTAAATTTAGTCTTTTTTTTGTTTGTTTTCAGTTGTATAGTCTTATTTGTCCTCATTCAAAATGGTAATTCACTAGTACTGTATACTTTTACTTTCATTTCATTGAATGTGAAATGAATGTGCGTGCGTGTATTTGTGTGTGCATAGGGAGAGTTGTAGAGCAAGGAACCAAAATGTGTGAGCGTGCTTGATTTGGGCAACTGTTAATTTTTATGTCACACTTATTAGTAATTAACAAATACCCTTAGTGAACTGTGAGTTGTTTAACTGGTTTGACTAGTGTAACTATGTTTCCAAGCACAACTTTATGCAAGCCAAACAGTGTGAATAAGACGCAGGCCCTCTCACCTCAAACGCTTGAAGCAGCACGTCCTCAGAGATGGGAGGGAACCTTCAACACACACACACACACACACACACGCACACACGCTCGAGCAGTCCAACCAGCGTTGGTGTGATGACACCAGAACAATGCGAGTACTACCATTAGTCATTAGCGAGCACAATACTTTGAGCTATTTTAATTGCTTGGGTAGGATACAGCACACATAATGATAAGCTTTTAAGTACAGCGATCTCCCTGTTCTCATGCCCTCCTTGATAGCATTAGGTAACACTTTCACAATGTAATGACAGTCAACAGAAGTTGTTAAACAACAAATTCTGAAGTTCGATAACACGACTTATTTCAATTTATTTCATAATGTTTATTATTGCAGTTGTATAACTGCGCTGACTCATACTGAGAGCTTTATTGTACACATTGTACACAATTGGATGAAGCCTGGTGAGCTACACTGTGGTCTTCTATGACTGTGCATCTCTTGCTATCTTTCAAGACAAAATTTGTTCATGTAGTTCTTGTTATCAGATCTCAATGGATTGTGTAAGTGTACCTAATGTTGTGGCGTATACGTTCAAGGATGGAGCCATCCAATTGTCCCGACCCGCGTTGAGATTCAATAACATGGTCGCTAATATTATCAAAGACATCCTACTTGTGTTCCATCAGAACTTTGGTCATGGCGGGGAGGAAGCGGTCCAGGTGGATGTATCCTGTTTGGTCCTCTTCCACCTGGTTTGGTAAATGTAGTTACTCAACTGCAGCGATAAGGAGTCTATCGGGGGTGAGGATTGAAGGCCCGCCGCACACCGGGCGACGAAAGCCGAACGTGACTGAACCGGACAATTGCGAACAAATTGCAGTCGGCGACTCACATTGCACACCTGGCGATTGACCCTTGCACACATACTAACTGCAATGGAAACATTGCAACCTCTGGTGTTCTTTTCCGGGAAACCATGTTGTGAGGCTCCACGTATACTGTATTTAACCACAAACAACAGAGCACAATTCTTCAAGGAAAAAGCGGATTGCCCTGGCTGCTGTGGCTATATTAGAATATTACAAAGAGAGGGAGAAAACAATCATTTGCACTCACATTCACACCTATGGACAATTCAGAGTCGTCAGTTATCTGAACATGCGTGTTTTGGGGATGTGGGAGAAAGTCGGAGTCCCGTACCCGGAGAATACCGAACTCCACACCGGAGCTGAGATCCGAACCCAGAACCCCCCGAATCTCACAACTGCGCCAGGATGTGCTTGCCCGAGATGATTTCTTAAATGAAAGAGTATACATCAACGCGGGTTCTGACCTCAGCTATGAAGTTGTGCAGGTCTGCCTGACTGGGGAAGCGGCCCAGAGAATAGATGATGGTGCCAATCTCACTGGGGAGAAAAAAACCCAAAAGGTTTTGCATTCACATTTTCATTTGATTTCGTGTAATACAAGTGACGTAAATATAATGCTCACCTTCTAATTTTTCTTCATATGTCATGAAATTATGCAATAATCACTGGGTGTTGGTTTTGTAATACATTATAGACGCGTCTTGTATTTGATTTTATGCAAACGAGACAGCATATTGAGTCTGCAGTGAAACGAAGAGGACCAGAGAAGAAAAATTCCGTTTTTAAAACTGTGTTCTGCGTTTGAGATGGAGCTCACCGGACATCGACTGTGCTGTTTGATTGGTAGTCAAACGCTTCGAAAGCTGCTCGAATCTTTTTTTCCACCTCTGGGAGAAAATAAAAAATAAAATAAAGGCTTAGTCTTAGTTTGCATTGACACTAGTTTGCTAACTCTACTTGAATTCATTTGGGTTGACTTGATCTTGACGCCGGTTTTCGTGGTCATTTCACGGAACAAACCTGCACTCTGCGCGTTGTCCGCCATCTTGTTTGTTGTTTCACGGTCGCCTGGCAACCAAAATTAGGCACGCGCTTTGTGGGGGAAATGTAACGAAAATACTGCTACTGAAATAAAAATAAAATTACAACAAAAATAATAATAACAATTCATCAATTAAAACCAATCAAAAACCCGGCGAGGTTCTCAAGGCAACTTTCGGGACGTCCGTGTGACGTCACGTGGTTTTGCGTTTTGTCACGGAGTGAATTCGAGCCCTGAAAATCTGAATTCTCATCATGAAAAAAAGAAAAATTGCCTTCAGCATACGATGAATTATTTTGTTTAATTCATTAAATTCTGTATTCAAAACGTTATGGTTGAATTTAACTCACTATATATATATATCCTTTGCTTGAAAATTTTAATAAAAATGATTTTGTTATTTATTTATATTATTGAAACAGAAGTATCGATTGAAGATATCACGAATGAAATTGATTGCTCAATCTATTTCCTAACCTTTTATTTTATTTTCGTAATTGCTACATCTCTTGTATAATGTTACACTGTTTGACATATTCTTCATTATTATAATGTATTATTATTATGATGCTTCATGATCTATTAAAGATATACTTTTGAATTTATGCAATGAATATGTATTATGCATTTATGCAAATCAGTTCACTTATTTGTAGCAGCTTTCCTTTTGATTTACACATACTGAGGGCCACTGTAAAAAAGTTTCAATTTGATATATTATTATTTCCTTTGCATATGCACACCTGTATTTATTTGTATACAGTATTCAGTGGGATTAGACTGTGTACCTAATGAATTCACTATTTCATATGTGCAAAACGTTTCTTTTGATGGTGTGGGGAAGAAAGGTAGAAGAAGTGAAAGTTGTAATTTTTGTATAAATGGTTCAGAAAAGAGTTTAAGGGGCACAAGAACAGCAATTCGTAAACCGATTCATAATACACTTTCCAATGCAGACACAGACAGAATTGAGAAATGTAATGAAATGTGATATTTCTATTCATATTTTCAGACAGCTATATTTAAAAACTTGAAGCTCATAAAGTGGAAGTTCTATTATGTCGCAGAATGGACCTCAGCAGTCAGTCACACTAAAATCCTCCACACTAATTCTGTCTTTTAGTTTTTACAAAATTGAGACTTGGCCGATATTTCATATCATTCAATCATTGTCAAGTAACACGTTGAAGAAGACATTGGTCAGTTTCACTGCACAATGCAAACACCTACTAGGTGCGCCACACCGAAGCAGTAACTTTCCCAAGAAAGAACATCCTGAAAACCATGTTTGTCGTTTTAAAAATTCAAAGTTGCATAACACTCAACATAGCGCATGCTTTAGTACTTTTTTATTTAATTTTGAAATTGTACAAAAGAATGTTTATAAATGATTATCTAACTTAATTGTGGCTTTAGTTTGAATACATTATTAAAATAATATTTTCTTCTGCTCCTGTTGTGTAAATATTGCAAAGAAGTGGTGTCACAGAGTATACTGTATATACCAAGACAGTATTTAACCATAAACAACCATATACAGTGTGCCATCAGTCTTCTGCAGTGTGTGTGTGTGTGTGCGTGTGTGTGTTCATATTTCCGGTTGGCCCTGATGCGCAGGCACTTCCTGCTCATGTCTTTGCTCTGCTGCAAAATGTTCTGGGACCTGTTGTCCATTGTGTTCATCTAGATGCTGTAAGGATTCTTCTTCTTTCCTAACTTCTTGTTGCCCCTCATCTTGATGAGGCTGAACATGTTCCCCGGGCTCTTCTGGTTCCTCTTTGGCTGCTTCTTGCTCCTGTTTGGTGTCGACGTCTGGCATCCTCTCGTCCAATGTCGCCCTCTGATCCTCAACAGGAATGTTGTTGTTCTTCTTTACAGTAGAAAAGCAGACGGGGTCGCGTTACAGTGGTCAAATAAGATCACTTTATGTAATTTTATTATATGTTATTATATTCATGAAATACAGTACATAATAACAGGTCAATCTAACAGGGGAAAACAATTATGTATTCTGCTGGAACCACGATGATGTCGCTCTCATGTATCATTTATAATGGTTGCAATTTGAATAATTACATTTTGTTAATGCAAAAATGTAAGTTCTAAAATTCGATGTCTCTCTCATTGTATTTGCTTTTAATAGTCATTATTCAAATGTTTACAAATCACTAATTAAAACCTAAATTATATAAATAATAACAAATAATCCAATCTCTTCTCCAAATATTTTTTTAATAAAACTCTAAAATATAATTAATACACTTAAATTAAATATGCAATATTTTTAGAAATTAGGATTGTTATCATATACAGTTTTTCCTTCTGAATTTAAAAATGCTATTAATTCAACAAAATTACAAAAACCCGACCTGCAGAGTGTGAAGCACCATACAAAGAAACAATACAAATTTATTATTACTTACAGTCAGAGGTGGTAGTAACGCGCTACATTAACACATTCACTGCCATTGACGGCCTGAGAAGTCAAATATCCATGTTGACTGGGAAGACTGGCAGTGTTAAGTCCATGACAGTTACTTAAATAACTTCTACTTGTCAGAGTAGTTTTGACAACATCCATCCATCCATCCATCTTCTACCGCTTATCCGAGGTCAGGTCGCAGGGGCAGTCGCTTTAGCAGGGACGCCCAGACTTCCCTTTCCCCAACCACTTCATCCAGCTCTTCCGGGGGGATCCCGAGGCGTTCCCAGGCCAGCCGAGAGACATAGTTTCTCCAGCGTGTCCTGGGTCGTCCCCGGGGTCTCCTCCCATTCTTCCATTCCATTCTTCCCTCACTCGTGAACAAGACCCCAAGATACTTGAACTCCTCCATTTGGGGCAGGATCTCATCCCCGACCTGGAGAGGGCACGCCACCCTTTTCCGACTGAGGACCATGATCTCAGATTTGGAGGTGCTGATTCTCATCCCAGCCGCTTCACACTCGGCTGCGAACTCCTCCAGTGAGAGTTGGAGGTCACGGCTTGATGAAGCCAACAGAACCACATCATCTGCAAAAAGCAGAGATGCAATACTGAGGCCACCAAATCGGACCCCCAGTGCCTTGAAATTCTGTCCATAAAAGTTGTGAACAGAATCGGTGACAAAGGGCAGCCTTGGCGGAGTCCAACCCTCACCGGAAATGAGTCCGACTTACTGCCGGATATGCGGACCAAACTCTGACTCCGGTCGTACAGGGGCCGAACAGCCCGTATCAGGGGGTTCGGTACCCCATAGTCCCGAAGCACCCTCCACAGGACCACCCGAGGGACACGGTCGAACGCCTTCTCCAAGTCCGCAAAACACATGTAGACTGGTTGGGCGAACTCCCATGCACCCTCGAGGACCCTGCCGAGGGTGTAGAGCTGGTCCACTGTTCCACGGCCAGGACGAAAACCACACTGCTCCTCCTGAATCTGGGATTCAACTTCCCGACGGACCCTCCTCTCCAGCACCCCTGAATAGGCCTTACCAGGGAGGCTGAGGAGTGTGATCCCCCTGTAGTTGGAACACACCCTCCGGTCCCCCTTCTTAAAAAGGGGGACCATTACCCCAGTCTGCCAATCCAGAGGCACTGTCCCCGATGTCCATGCGATGTTGCAGAGGCGTGTCAACCAGGACAGCCCTACAACATCCAGAGCCTTGAGGAACTCCGGGCGAATCTCATCCACCCCCGGGGCCCGGGGGTGGATGAGATTTTTGCCCTCAACCCCAGAGATAGGAGAGCCCGCCTCAGAGAACCCAGAACCTAGACTCTTCTCCCTCATGGGAAGGCGTGTCGGTGGAATTGAGGAGGTCTTCGAAGTATTCTCCCCACCGGCTCACAACGTCCCGAGTCGAGGTCAGCAGTGCCCCATCCCCACTATACACAGTGTTGATGGTGCACTGCTTTCCCCTCCTGAGACATCGGATGGTGGACCAGAATTTCCTCGAAGCCGTCCGGAAGTCTTTCTCCATGGCCTCACCGAACTCCTCCCATGCCCGAGTTTTTGCTTCAGCGACCACCAAAGCTGCATTCCACTTGGCCGGCCTCAGGAGTCCCACAGGCCAAAATGGCCCGATAGGACTCCTTCTTCAGATTGACGGCATCCCTCACCATTGGTGTCCACCAACGGGTTCGGGGATTTCCGCCACGACAGGCACCGACCACCTTACGGCCACAACTCCGGTCAGCCGCCTCAGCAATGGAGGCGTGGAACATGGTCCACTCGGACTCGATGTCCCTCGCCTCCCCCGGAACATGAGCAAAGTTCTGTCGGAGGTGGGAGTTGAAACTCCTTCTGACAGGGGATTCCGCCAGACGTTCCCAGCAGACACTCACAATACGTTTGGGCCTGCCACGTCGGACCGGCATCTTCCCCCACCATCGGAGCCAACTCACCACCAGGTGGTGATCAGTTGACAGCTCCGCCCCTCTCTTTACCAGAGTGTCCAAGACATGCGGCCGCAAGTCCGATGACACGACCACAAAGTCGATCATCGAACTGCGACCTAGGGTGTCCTGGTGCCAGGTGCACGTGTGGACACCCTTATGCTTGAACATGGTGTTCGTTATGGACAATCCGTGACGAGCACAGAAGTCCAATAACAGAACACCACTCGGGTTCTGATTGGAGGGAGCGGTGCCTCCCATTCAAGCCTTTCCAGGTCTCACTGTCATTTCCCACGTGAGCATTGAAGTGCCCCCGCAGAACGATGGAGTCCCCAGCGGGAGTGATCTCCAGCACCCCCTCCAAGGACTCCAAAAAGGGTGGGTACTCTGAACTGCTGTTTGGTGCATAGGCACAAACAACAGTCAGGACCCGTCCCCCCACCCGAAGGCGGAGGGAGGCTACCCTTTCGTCCACCGGGGTGAACCCCAACGTACAGGCGCCGAGCCGGGGAGCAATAAGTATACCCACACCTGCTCGGCCCCTCTCACCGTGGGCAACTCCAGAGTGGAAGAGAGTCCAACCCCTCTCGAGAGGACTGGTACCAGAGCCCAAGCTGTGCGTGGAGGCGAGTCCGACTATATCTAGTCGGAACTTCTCGACCTCACACACCAGCTCGGGCTCCTTCCCTGCCAGAGAGGTGACATTCCACGTTCCTAGAGTCAGCTTCTGTAGCCGGGGATCGGATCGCCAAGGTCCCCGCCTTCGGCTACCGCCCAGCTCGCATTGCACCCGACCCCTATGGCCCCTCCCACAGGTGGGGAGCCCATGGGAAGGGGGACCCTCGTTACCCTTTCGGGCTGTGCCCAGCCGGGCCCCATGGGTGCAGGCCCGCTTTGACAACATGCTTTTTACTATTACTTGAGTATTTCTGTTCAGAAGAAACACTACTTTTACTCCATTACACAGAGCTACATTCCGCTACATTCCACTCGCTACTTTTTAACCTATTGCTCTTGCGTTACCGCTTTGTTTTGGTCTCTCAAAGAGACGTCCGCCTCGGGCGCTGTCACATAACTCTGTTTCACCGATCCCATGTAACCACTAGTGAGGCAGTCACATGACCTCAGCCAAAGTCTCTGCGGCCACAAAAAACGAAACCTTTTCAAAGACTACTAATTTACGTGAGCCAAACAAACGAGTCAGAAGAGCCACATTCCTGACCTCACCTTCAATTGTTTTGTTTATTATTATTATTATTATTATTATTTATTTATTCTTTTGGCACGGTGGACAACTGGTTAGAGCGTCAGCCTCACAGTTCTGAGGACCCGGGTTCAATCCCCGGCCCCGCCTGTGTGGAGTTTGCATGTTCTCCCCGTGCCTGCGTGGGTTTTCTCCGGGCACTCCGGTTTCCTCCCACATCCCAAAAACATGCATTAATTGGAGACTCTAAATTGCCCGTAGGTGTGACTGTGAGTGCGACCGGTTGTTTGTTTGTATGTGCCCTGCGATTGGCTGGCGACCAGTTCAGGGTGTACCCCGCCTCCTGCCCGATGATTGCTGGGATGGGCTCCAGCACGCCCGCGACCCTTGTGAGGAGAAGCGGCTCAGAAAATGGATGGATGGATGGATTTATTCTTTTACAATGACCTTAAAGAACAGCTACGTCACGCACTAAGCTACCTTGTTCCTCTTTTCAAAGTAATCTCTGCTTGGTGAGCCTATTGTGTTGTGTTGTGACCATGGCTGAATTTTCCTTAATTTATTAATTATTATTATTTAATTAATTAATTTATCTTATGAAGATGAAATGTACTATTGTTTTGTTAAAGTGATATTAGGCAATTTCTGCATTGCAATTTGCATTCCCCCCCCCCCATGCTCTGATTAAATAAATGATTTGATGATGATGAAATTACTCATCAGTTTCGTAGTGCAAAAGTCATTTTTTCACTGAATACTTACTCTTATTCAAGTAACTATTTTACCTTTACTTAAGTAGCGCTACTCACACTTGAGTGAAATTTTGGACTCCTCTACCCACCTCTGCTTACAGTGTATTGTCATAATGTAATACGCAATTAGTGTGTATTGTGCTTACCTCTGTGTGAACCAATGGAGAAGAGAGCAGCTCCGAGGGGGCCAGGAGACCATCCTTGTTTACATCCTGACTCTGAAGAAGGAAATCCACCAAGGACACCACCTGAACACAACACCGCCACAACAACAAAACTTATCAAACTCTTATGAATGAAAAAATAAATAAAAATGTTTGTGGTCACACATGGTACACACATGCAGTCACTCCTCACCATGTCATTGGACTGGTCCTCAGGTGCATGCTGGGAGTTGTAGTCAGACAGCAGCTTCATCATTTCCAAGCCGTCCAGGCGTTCACTGCGGTCGAAGTCATAGAGACGAAACAGGTAGAACACCTCTGACCAAACAGAAAGGATAAGTTAAGTTCTTATTAAACTTGACATTTTTAACATTAGTGTCGTTTGTCTACTCGGTCAGCCCTGTGAAGGTCAAAGTTGAATCGGTGCTGATGTTTACCTTCATCCCGCGTGTTGATCTTGACACCGTCTTTTCTTGTTAACTCAATGTAACGCTGCAGCAACCTGTGGCGCACACACACACACACACACACACACGCGCACATATTTTTAAACACACAAGTGGTGTGACAAGAATAAACAGGTATGTGTATTTTTGTTAAGAGTAGCATATATTACAAACAGCTCTCAGTATGATACAAAATAGATGACTACTACAAACTACAACCACAATAATAAACATTCCATCCACCAATTCATTTTCTATAGCGTTTGTCCTCAGTAGGGTCACGGATGAGCTTGTGCCTATCCCGAGCAGACTTTGGCCAAGAAGCAGGATAAACCCTGAACTGGTCACCAGACGATCACATGGCACATATAGACGAACAAACAAGCCTTGAAATGTACTTTTTTTTTGCTCACCAGCCACTGTGGCTAGTGGTTTCCCAGAGTTACTCGACACTCAGCGTCAATGGGGTGGGTGGGAGGGGCTTGACTAATGGACCAATGAGCAAACACTGTGTGAAAACAGTGCTTCTGGGAGCTGCAGTGTCGTAGTCTCACATTGCAATTGATTTGCTGTACAGATGGCATTTGAGAAAACTACAGTTAATATATGTACATATAAAATTCACCTCGCCGATGTGTCTAGTGGGAGTGGCGGTGTTACCTACCACTGCTGAAATTCACCCACATTAGGCGGCTTGGCAGGTGTTAATGTCGACGCCAAGCCCTGCAAATAACCACTCACACTCACATTCCCACCTGTGGACAATTTACTCTTCAATTAAACTAATTTCCATCTTTTTGGGAATGTGGGAGGAAGTTGCTATACAGAGAAAACCCACACAAGCATGACCACACACACGCTACATGGAAGCCCGGAACTGAGATGTAAACCTCAGAAAAGTCAGGCAAACGTGTTAAAAAAAGACACACATTTTTAGTAAAATTGTGGTATTTTATCTCTGTTTGTGCATTAAGTGTACCTAACATTGAGTGTACCAGTGTACCAAATGTTGCTTTACCAGTGAGTGTAAACATTAACACTAGCATTTTTTGGAAGAGGTCAGATGTGACAGAATAATAATTTGTGATAAAAAATTTAAAAAAAAGCAAAACGATCTGCCAGTTTCTCTTCTTGATAAGATTGGACAAAACGAAACTTATTCATTTCAGCTAAGATTGCAATGTGAATCCGTACAGCACATGTAATCTTATCAGTGTAGGAGGACACATTATTTTCACAACACAGCAGCTAAAGTCCACTGTGACCAGAGGATAGATGCTTGGCTCACTAAAATAGTAATGTCCATACACACTGACACACGTTATCTACTGACAGTTTTGTTGTTGTTGTTGTTGTTGTTGTTGTGTCCATTACCTTCGCTCCTCCTCTCCTGATCCAAAAGGATTGGTCAGCACATTGGAATCAGGGTAAGGTTTTTCTGGATTCGCCCTGTGGATATATTGTGCAGTTGAAAATGCATAGATAAATTAAACATTTCCCAGCCAATATGCAAATATTTCTGTGTACCACCCAAATGATCTTCTTTTAGACTATAACACAAAATGCAGAACTGAGCGGAGATAACAATTCTACAGTATAAATACTATCGTACAAACTGACAAGACCCTCAAAACATCTGCATAAACCATTTAGTGTTGCAAAGCTTAGCAACACGCACTTACTGCAATGAAAACATGATGTGGTTTACCTTTGAGGTGCAGCCTGGGACAGGTGAACCTGCAGGACCAGAACCAGAACCAGAACTGAAGGGACCAGTCTACTCAGATGCGCATCCATGACCACGCCTAAACAAACACACTTATATGTAATGATATGCTATCATGCAGTGGTTATCAACTGCTGTCACCATGGGACCCGCATTTTTTTAATTGTTGCAAAGTCACGACCCGCATTTATAGAAGTTAAGGAAAATAAAAATTTGTTTTGCTTGTTTAAAAAAAAAGTATCTGAAAACACATGTACAGTATATTTGTAAATACTGTTTAAAAGACGTTTGACGCCCGCTCGCCAGAGACTGAGCTGCGCTGTATTTGTTTACGGAGTAAACTAGTGACCTCTCACCCGGAGTCAGCTGGGACTGGCTCCAGCACACCTGCGACCCAGTGAGGATAAATCGAGATGGAGAACGGATAGATAGAGCACAAGTGAGTACAATTTCTCCTTTCTGTACCGAAAAAAATCAGAGTACAAATACATGTAATTTGTTACTAGCTGTCCGTGACCCACTTTTGCGTCCTGACCCACCCAGTTGAGAATCACTGCAATAATGTCACCACTAACAAAGCTATGTGGTATAAGAATCTATAACCTCCTACCACCTTACCTGATACAATTATTTTTTATTTATATTTATATCTTATTTTGTTCAAAAATGCAATTTGCGATGGTTGTTGAATAATTTAGAATGCTGTTTATATTTGAAGGAGATTAAGTTATTCAATCGCCGTAATATGCCTCTGAGACGTCCCCATTTCACCCCCAAAAAGTTGAGATTTTCCATTGAACTTCATATTCATTGTACTAGCTGCGATGCTGTTAGATATCAATTTTGGCCAAGCTCCCAGTCATTCCCCACACAATACCGTGTGTGGGCTTGATGACAGGGTGGACATTTTTGGCTCATGTTAGCATTTACGGCATAAGACGATTCGGTTAGCAAGCTGATGATGTAGTGTTAAACAGATATATTTTGAATGTCTAAAAGGCTTTCATATCAATTATGACAGAATGGACATGTTAAGCCTGACAGCATCTGACTACACACTTATTGTGAAAATTATGGAACATAAGTTTAGAGGATTTTTCTGTAACTATTCACCGGAGAAAGACAAAATTGGTGTAATTTCCCGTGTATAATGTGCACTATTGACTTTTGACAATTTTGGGGGGTAAAAAATGCGCATTATACACTGGTAGTAATGTCACTGAAAATAGCATAGAGTTTCTTAAAGGGGCAGTTGCCCCATAATGACAAGGTGGACAGCAATTTCAAGAACACGGAAAATGTTCAATACGATTTCGAAAATAGAATATACATGATTCATCAAATAACATGGCTAATAAAAACATGTCGAAATTGTCACTTTGTGTCATTTAACAGCTTAATCCACATCCCCAAATCACACACATCTAATTGAAAATGTTTCTTAAAATCAAGGGAACCCATTTTAAGAGAATTATGCGTGCAAATGTTTGAGCACTGCTCATAAGACCTCAGAGTTTCATGATGCTGCTACATTTTCGTGACGACGAAGTTATTCTGACGAGGACACCAAAGGCACTTTGGAGTGATATTAACTTTCCCATTCGAAACCAACTGTGCCCAAAAGGAAGCAAGAAGTAAAAGAAACCACTGTCGAGCAGTTAGTACGACAAAGGGTATCTATCATATGTAGTAGCTGTAGACCTTTTTACACACTTGCTCTGTGTTGGAATTCCCAAGAGCGTGCGCAAGTGTCCCTAATGTTGTGACCACCGGTGAGCGAGCGCGCGGAACGAAAAACCGGTTCCACGAAGCGACTGTCTCAAAATGAAAGAGTGAGCATGAGCATGAATGCGTTGCAGGAAAGTCAACTAACGTGCGATGCAGAAGACGTGGAGGAGAACAATCACGCACGCACGCACGGACGCACACGCGCACTCACGTACCTGTCACGCCAGTTGAAGTGAGGACAGAGAGGTCATTCAGGGTGAGCTATTATTTGGGAAGTGTGGCGTTCACGTACCGGTAGTAGCGCCCCCTGATGCTGCTGCTGCTGCTGGCACGTGAACGCGCCGCGGGCTCTGCACTGCGTCAGACGCGCGCTCCCGGCCGCCGCCTGCCTGCACCGGAATGGCAAGTGAGCGCGTTGTCGTCCACGTGGAAGATCCGCACAGCCGTCGGCCACGTCCACAGCGAGATCCAGCTCGTTCCGCTCGTCTTGACGCCAACTCGGGATTTGGTTTCACGGCTTGCGTGACAGGAGGGTTCCGCCCAGTTGCGAGAAGTTGACCGCAGAAATGCTTCGCTACATTGGGCGCACTCCCGCACACCACACAAAATGCATCAAGCCTCCATGTTTGGAGTCGTCCACAAAAGAAAAAAAGGGAAGGTGCCTATTGTCAATCTTCCGGATGTTTTCTTTTCCGCTGCACAACATTGCGGAGACTGATATTATTTGTGTTGTTTTCAATGTTAAGCTCTAAGAACGGCTGGAACTGTAGATAGTCAACGTCATATATAATGTAGGCATTTATTAATATTCTCACTTGGAATTAACGGATAGGGGCATACTGGGCATGAATGATGAGCTTAGGCTCCTCCTTTTCCATAAATTTCGATATTTAGTCTTTCTATTATTATTTTTTTCAAATCATGTTCAAAGAAAGATTTTTTTAAAAAATGCCTGATTTATTACCCCGCTTAACCTCAAAGCAGAAGAAAAATCACGTGATTTGCTCTAAC
>NC_084526.1:6680307-6702807 GCF_024500275.1 Phycodurus eques | reverse complement strand
TCATCAAGCCGTGATCTCCAACTCTCACTGTAGCGGTTCACAGCCGAGTGCAGCGGCTGGGATGAAAATCAGCACCTCCAAAGCAGAGACCATGGTCCTCAGTCGGAAAAGTGTGGAGTGCTCTCTCCAGGTCGGGGATGAGATCCTTCCCCAAGTAGAGGAATTAAAGTATCTTGGAGTCTTGTTCACGAGTGAGGGAAAAATGGGATGGGAGATTAACAGGCGGATCGGTGCAGCGTCTGCAGTGATACAGACTTTGTATCGGTCCGTTGTGGTGAAGAAGGAGCTAAGCCGAAAGGCGAAGCTCTCAATTGACCGGTCAATGTATGTTCCTACCCTCACCTATGGTCACGAGCTGTGGGTCGTGACAGAAAAAATATCTCGGATACAAGCGGTCAAAATGAGTTTCCTCCGCAAGGTTTCCGGGCTCCCTGAGAGATAGGGTGAGAAGTTCGGTCATCCAGGAGGTGCTCAGAGTAGAGCCGCTGCTCCTCCGCATTGAAGGGAGCCAGATGAGGTGGCTTGGGCATCTGATTAGGGTGTCTCCCGTCTGGCTTGGGAACGCCTCGGGATCCCCCCGGAAGAGCTGGATGAAGTGGCTGTGGAGAGGGAAGTCTGGGCTTCCCTGCTGATGCTACTACCCCCGTGACCCGACCTCGGATAAGCGGAAGAAAATGGATGGATGGATGGATCTAAAAATACAGTGAACATACTGTAAATATTTATTTATTTTGCCAAAAAATTACAATATATCATTGGATCAAAAAATTACAGTACTTAACTGGCACGGGTGATCCTGTGAAATCGTTAGTTTCTCTGGTATGTTGCTGTAATCAATCTTAGAAAATACAGTATTTAATGGGACATTAATTTACAGAATTATGCTGGAATAATTTACAGTATTTTACAGGATCACTGCTGCCAGTACTGCAGTTTTTACAGTAAAATGTTTTAGAGTGTGTTGCCAATTTAGAAGGCAATCTTGAAGTAGCTCGGCAGTTCGAGATAAATGAAGCTAACGTGAGATGATGGAGGAAATCCAAGCTCCTACCCGCTAAGACTGTACTGTATTCGACAGTACTGTTAAAATGTTATACTTATCATATCATTGAGCATTAATTTGAGTCAATCACCGGCTCTGTTCTTTGCGAATATGAGAACTCTAGTACAAAATGCATGCTGAGGAAGCGACACAAACATCAGCGCATACAGACAGAGCAGAATATTTCTTTGAAAAACCTATGTTCAACACATGCAACCGAAGGTTGATTTTGGGAATGCGTACTTTGCTCGAAACGGTGGGGAAACAATGGAGAAACAAACCAAGCCCACCGTCAGAAGTGTCACTGTGCGGCCCAGTGATGCAGCCTCTGTGCCCCAAGACTGTTTCCAGTCCACTGAGTGGCAAATATTCAGGGTTGAGTGGGAAATATTCAGGGATTAGTGGCAAATATTCAGGGACGCAGCTACACAGGAAGGAAAAGTGAACCTGTAGGAATACACCTTATCCGTCCTGTGCCTCATCTCTCAATGTGCTTATGATGTTTCTAACCACCAAGACAATTGCTGTCCACCCAAACCAGAAGACCTGAATGAATGGAGAGGTGAGAGCACTGCTGAAGGCTCGGCGTGCTGCGTTCATGGCACGTGACGCTCCAGCACTCAGGGCAGCGAAAAGAGAGCTAGCTGCGGGCATCAGGAGGGCTGAAAGAAGCATATGCAGAAAAAATCCAGGGCCACTTCAGGTCCACTGACCCTCGGAACAGGATCCGTAATTAACACTTGCCAGGCGCCAAATGCGACTAAATTATTTGGCAAGTGAATCTCAGAGCGCTACTCCCCACATGGCGAGTGAATGTTTGTACCCACGTACACAACCATACGCGGCAATCATATTGCGGCGCCGCGTGTCCTGGAGCCACTTATATTGGAGCAGTGCGTGTCCTGCCAGGAAAGTGCGTGGGATTCCTGTAATGCCAAGCTCGGTTATCAGCTGTATGAGTATTTCCTCGCTCTAACATGATGGAAATGTGTGTGAAAAAAGGCAATCAGAGACATAATTTTCTGCTCCACTTCCTTTTGCAAGTTGTGGGAGTAAAAAGAAACCGTGCCTACTCAGCTGGCTTGTCCTGTAGCAAGATCGAGACCCCAACTCAGCCGTTCTCTGAGCCTGCTGAGGCCCGTCCTCACCCTGGCAATGGAGGTCCGTGAGGACCCAATGCCGATTGTGTGCCATCGTCTCCCAAGTGATGTGAAGCAATGCTATAGCTAGCTGATGTGTAAGGTATGTCTGCGCTCTCAAAAACAGACACACTAAAAAAACAGTTCATTCATTTGAAAAAGTACCGCCCAAGTGATTATGTGCAAAGCAACAAAAAATAAAATAATAAAAAAAATATATATATATATATATATATATATATATATACACACACACACACACACACACACATACATATATATATATTTTAGACAAATACCAGGGGTGCCAATATTTTTAGCCATGACTGTATATCAATGGGCACACGGCTTATATGACTAAATGAGCAATCATAACACAAATGGATGACAACTACCTTGTCCTCCAGAGCAGACATCCTCTCTTTTAGGTGAAGCTGGAGTCTCTCGTTGGACTCAGACAGGAGCTTGTCCACTGTCTCAGAGAGACGCTTGTTATGCTCCTCATTCATCTTCTCTCTTTGCCTTGCCTGAATGAGAAATAAAAAGTTCCAATATTGAGTAATTCAACTAGAGTACAGTACGATATGTTGGAGATTGGCCCAATGACTGAATGAATCCCAGCTCACCCCTTTCTTACCCTGAGCAGTTCCTGATTCTTCTCCTCCAACTGGGCCTCATGCTGCTTCAATCTCTCCTCCACATTACCATGGCGTTCCTCTGCCTGAGCAAGGGAGACGGGGGAAAAAAGCATTTATGCTTCTTAGTATGTTGTTTGGTCAGTGGCTTACCATACTTAATTCTCCAAACTAATATGTTTCTCCACAGCTAGGCTTTGCTCTCTCTTGCAGTGGCCAGTCATCCTTGACAAGGTTGTGGGACAAAGCTGAAATGCTTCAAAATAATGGCGCAATCTACTTCTACAGGCTAAAATGTAGTATGTGTTGACATAAATCAATAATGGCTCCTAGCAGTGAAGATGCACAAGTTCAGGACAAAGCAAAGGTAAGTACAACAAATATTAAAAGCAGATCTATCATTGCATAACAATAAGAAAACAGTTATCTGTATCTATCTTTATACATTATAAGTAAAATGTATTGGTGCTATAAAAGTATTGGTGGAAACACTTAAATTATTTTTGAATATCATTTTGTAACACAGTTTTTAGTATTTCAGTGAGAAGGGTCTTTTCAGGTCTCAGAGCAAACCAACTGGCAGTTCCTGTTTGTGTTAGCAGGGCTGTGTGTTTGAGGAAAAGAGTGGCGATACCAGCCACAGAGCACTCAACTACACACAGTGCATCTCCAAAGTATTTACAGCGTTTCACTTTTTCTACATTGTTGTTACAGCCTCATCCCAAAATTGAACAAATTACTTTTCCCCCTCAAAATTCTACACACAAGACCCCATAATGACAACATGCAAAAATGTTTATTTAGAAATGTTTGCAAATTGATTAAAAATAAACTAAAACCATCACATGTACATAAGTATTCAGAGCCTTTGCTCGATACTTTGTTGATGCACCTTTGTCAGTAATTACAGCCTCAAGTCTTTTTGAATATGATGCCACAAGCTTTGGCACACCTATCTTTGGGCAGTTTCGCCAATTCCTTTTTGCAGCACCTCTCAAGCTCCATCAAGTTGGATGGGGAGCGTCGTTATTTGTTCTCTTTGCTGTGGGCTTAAGAGTCACTGCCCTGTTGGAAAGTAAACCTTTGCCCCATTCTGAGGTTCTGAGTACTCTGGTGCAGGTTTTCATTCGGAATGTCTCAGTACATTGCAATTGTTCCTTCCACTGAAAAACATCCCCACAGAATGATGCACCAACCACCATGCTTCACTGTAGGGATGGTATTGGTCAGGTGATGAGCGGTGCCTGGTTTCCTCCAAACATGACGCCTAGCATTCACACCAAAGAGTACAATCGTTGTCTCGTCAGCCCAGAGAATTTTCTCTCTCATTGTGTAAGAGTCCTTCAGGTGCCTTTTGGCAAACTCCAGATGGGACTGGCAGGTGGCTTTTACTAAGGAGTGGCTTCCATCTGGCCAATCTACCATACAGGCCTGATTGGTGGAGTGCTGCAGAGATGGTTGTCCTTCTAGAACGTTCTCCTCTCTCCACAGAGGACCCCTGGAGCTCTGACAGAGTGACCATTGGGTTCTTGGTCACCTCCATGACTAAGGTCCTTCTGTCCCGATTGCTCAGTTTAGACGGCCAGCCAGCTCTAGAACAGTCATGGCGGTCTGGAACTTCTTCCATTTACAGATGTTGGAACCCACTGTGCTCATTGGAACCTTCAAAGAAGCAGAAATTTTTCTGTACCCTTCCCCAGATTTGTGCCTCAAAACAATCCTGTCTCTGAGGTCTACAAACAATTCCTTTAACTTCATGCTTGGTTTGTGCTCTGACAGGCACTGTCACCTGTGGGACCTGAGATAGACAGGTGTGTGCCTTTCCAAATCATGTCCAATCAATTGAATTTACCACAGGTGGATTCCAATTAAGCTGTAGTAATCTCTCAAGGATGATCAGCAGAAACATGATGCACCTGAGCTCAATTTTTAGCTTAGGGGCAAAGGCTTTGAATTACTTATGTACATGTGATTTCTTAGTTCCTTTTTTTTTCTTTTAAATAAAGTTGCAAAGATTTAAAACAAAAAAACTTGTTTTCGTGTAATTATGGGGTGTTGTGTGTAGAATTTTGAGGAAAAAATGTATTCCATTTTGGAATGAGGCTGTAACATTACAAAATGTGGAGGAACAAAAAGTGAAGCGCTGTGAATATTTTCCAGATGCACTGTAAAAACAGACAACTACAGACAAGGCTAAATTAGTGCCACAACTTAGGCTAAATAAGAACAACATTTTTCAATTTTGTCTGGTACTTCACCTAACCAAGCACTTCCTATGTAACAGAATAGGGTTATTGTTATTCTTTTAATATTTGCGATATACAGTGTTCCCTCGCCACTTCGCGCTTCACGTTTTGCGGCTTCAGTGCTTCGCGGGTTTTTCCAAAATATTCATAAAAAAATAAATAAAAATCATCAAAAAATAAAAATGAAAAAATACAGCCATATCAGCAGTCATATTGCGGAAAGACGAGTTGTTTCATGTTGATACTCGAGAGAGAAGGTTTACCTGCATGCCAAACAAAGATGAGTTGACTCACAGGCTTTGTATATGCCTGTACTGTACTGTACATGCCACGGGCACTCATACAAGGCGCGAGATTTGTTCCCGGCGCGACATCGACCAATGAGAGCACAAGTGGATTTATCCCGTGAGCTGATTGGCTGTGCATCATCGCAGCCTCACCCGGCATCTTCCCTTGTTGTGTCTCGCCAGTCTCGTCCACGCTGTTGACCGTCTCGCATACTGTATCTTAGTGTTGTGTTCGTGATAACTTTTTTTGTTTAAGCGATAACTTTTTTTTATTAGTTAAGTCCTTACGATGCCACCTAAGCGCTGTGCCCCTGCGAAAGCTTCCTCCGGGGCGCCAAGAGGAAGAAGAAGATATGAAACTTTTAGATATGATCAAAGAGGGCAGAAGTTATGCATCTGTGGCACGCCATTATGGCGTGAATGAATCTACAGTGCGGTACATCAAGAAAGAGGAAGCAAACATCCCCAAAACTGCTTCAATAAGGAAGCGAAACGTGTGGTAACTCCGCCTAATAAGAGACGGGGTTATGTCCTTGTACAGGGGAATTTTGAAGCAAAAGAAAAAACAAAGACACTACCCATCACCATGTTTTTCTCCAAGGTAAAACCCCAGCTGCACCATCAGCGCCTCCAGCAGAAGAGTCTCCTAGTGAACCTAAAGCCTCTACGAGTGAAGTGAGAGCCTCTCCTCCGCCACCAACACAAGCCTCTTCGCCTCTCTCAGAAGGCAACGGTGATAAATGTTTATAATGAAATATTTAAGTAAATACATGTACTGTTGTAATCTTTGTCTCAAATATGTAAAGTATAAATACTGTTAACAGATTTTAAACATTCTGGCACCCACATACACGAAAATTCCTAAGGGGGTGTGGGAGGGGGCAAATCCTACTTCGCGGTTTTTCACCTTTCGCGGGGGTTTCTGGGCCCCATTAACCGTGAAAAACGAGGGATCACTGTAATACTGTTATATTACTATGGATTTTGGATGTATTACTATACAGCTATATATTGCCTGGTTAAATAAAATAACAGAACAAAATTTAGTTGCATGGATCCAGGAGGACTTGAAAGACTTGACCCTTCTGGAAAGGTTGTTCTACCTTTTGAATCTTAGAGCCCTTAGAGCCACACGGAACACACTAAGGGTATGAGAAGGAAATGATAAAGGCAAAGTCATGAAGACCACACAAAAATGAAATGTGACAGCAAGAATAAAATCATGTCCAAAATAAAATAAGCACAACTTGATGAAATGGTTCAATACAGAACAAGGACAATCTTTCAGTCATTACCTTTAACACCTTAATGGCTCAGGTAAAGCACTGAATTCAAAATGAAAATTTCTAAATTAGGGATGCCTATATGGAACACAGAAAATATAAAAAATAATGTAGTACTATTAATAGATAAATAGTGTACCATACCAAACTAACACTACTTATTTGCTGGATCCTCTTTGCGTATCAACTATGTGACTCCAGCATTGGTAATTCAGTAAATTGCAGGGAGATTATTATTAAACTGCAAGAAAGATAGGACAAACTTAATCTAAGACCCTTAGATGGAAATAACATTGCATCACAGGGAACTATTGTGAGCCGCAAATGCTGTCTAGGACTAAGGTTGTAATGATAAATGGACAAAAATAGCCACATATCTAAAAACAGGTCTCCAATATTTAGACTGCAAAACAAGGGTTGACCCTCCACATGCCACAGAAAGTTCCTACCTTCACTTATATATCTGAAGACCAAAAATAAAATAGTAAGCCTTTGAAAATGGTTGAAGCTCAGTTTACCAGGAGAGATGCACCGCAAATGTTTAAGGATTTGTATAAATGCAGTAAATAAAAAGAGAAAAATCAAGAGACACATGGCAGATGCCAATACCTTCGTTAGGGCAGCTACCCTTTGTGCTAGCTCAGCCTCCACCTCTGGCAGAGTCTCTGCTTTGCGGATAGTCTGCTGTAGCTTCTGCTCAGCTAGCTCTAGTTTCTCTTGGAGCTGCCGGTTTCTGTCTTCAGTCTGCGTAAAAACGAAACAGTCACAACAATAAAGTTGAAGACTCTTCAATGGAAAATCCAGGCTAGTAGATTCATATTCTCGCCATCAAACAAAATAAGATAACAGCCAACCGCTAAGATCAATAAGATTTTAGGTTATTTTAAGTATTATTTTCAATATATAGAAAGTCAAAAGCATTAGGTTTTCCATACACGGTCTGCTGGCCTCGTCATTAAGAGAACACAAAAGTAATTCATTAGCGGATTTAAAAAACTGCAAACTGCAGAAAATCAAAAAACATCAATCAGCTCAAACTACTGCAAACTTGATTCTTCCACTGTTTTGTATGCGCACGACAGCACCTTCAAATTCCAACAACTTGCCAGCTATGCTTGAACCAAAGTCACGAGGTATGAAAGTGATGTGTCAGCACAGCACACTGAAATCTCGAAAGAGTTGTGTTATGAACACAGTTAAATGCCACAGCATACATCATTATAGTTGGGTAACTTACTTGTCTAAAGAGGGACTCTTTGTTGGCTACTTCATTCTCCAACTTGTCATTCAGGTCATGGACGGACGTAGCCTCCCGCTGAGCTGCCAGGTAGCGCTTTTCTAGAGTGGTGATCCTCTCTTCCATATCCTCCTTCTGAGCCATAGACTATACAAGCACAAACATGCATCATTGCCAGCATTTTTAATCACAAAACCCAATTACTACCGTGACCCAGTTGTCATTTTCAGTTGACTTGTAATGACAAAACTATGAAAAGATGCTAACTGCACTGCTACAACAGACAAAATCACACAGGAAAAATGTTTGCATTAAAAAAAAAGAATATTATTTCAATATTTACCTACTAAATACTGTATAGAGTTTGAAATAAGTATTTAACACGTCACCATTTTTCTCAAATATATTTCCAAAGGTGCTATTGGCATGAAAATTTCACGAGATGTTGGGAACAACCCAATCATATATACAAAGAAAGTAGAACAAATAAGATCAGATATTAAGCTATGTGTAATAATGTGAAATGACAGGGAACAAGTATTGAACACACCAACTTGGAATTTTTTAAATTTTTATTTTAACATAAATTAGGCAATCTGAAAGACACTGAATAGTACAATAAATAAACATTTTCTTCACGCAGAAAAACAGTTTACATCGCTCAAGTACACGATTCACAAATTTAGGATTATAATTAAATTTGCCTCATTTCTTTGCTTTTTTGTTTTGGCCTCAAACTTGAGCCAGGCCCATCTCCACCTGCACCTGAGGCCTGCGCTTCAAGCTGTGCCACATGAATAGCATCCTCCTAATCATTAACTTGGAATTTTATGGCTGCAACACGTTCCAAAAAAGCTGGGAGCAGGTGGCAAAAAAGACTGAGAAAGTTGAGGATTTCTCATCAAACAACTGTTTGGAACATCCCACAGGTGAACAGGCTAATTGGGAACAGGCAGGTGGCATGACTGGGTATAAAAGGAGCTTCCCTGAATTGCTCAGTCATTCACAAGCAAAGATGGGACGAGGTTCACCTCTTTGTGAACATGTGTGTAAGAAAAAAGTCAAACAGTTTAAGGACAATGTTCCTCAACGTACAATTGCAAGGAATTTAGGGATTTCATCATCTACGGTCCATATCATCATCAAAAGGTTCAAAGAATCTGGAGAAATCACTGCATGTAAGCGGCAAGGCCGAAAACCAACATTTAATGCCTGTGACCTTCGATCCGTCAGGCGGCACTGCATCAAAAACCGACATCAATGTCTAAAGGATCTCACCACGTGGGCTCAGGAACACTTCAGAAAACCAATGTCAGTAAATACAGTTCGTGCTACATCCGTAAGTGGAACTTGAAACTCTACTAAAGCCATTTATCAACTACACCCAGAAACGCCGCCGGCTTCTCTGGACCCGAGCACATCTAAGATGGACTGATGCAATGTGGAAATGTTTTCTGTGATCTGACTAGTCCACATTTCAAATTGTTTTTGGAAATTGTGGATGTGACCTGAGATGGTATGGGGCTGTATTAGTGCCAAGGGCATGGGTAACTCACACATCTGTGAAGGCACCATTAATGCAGAAAGGTACATACAGGTTTTGGAGAAACATATGCTGCCATCCAAGCAATGTCTTTTTCATGGATGCCCTGCTTATTTCAGCAAGACAATGCCAAGCCACATTCTGCGCGTTTTACAACAGCGTGGCTTGGTAGTAAAAGAGTGCTCTTACTAGACTGGCCTGCCTGCAGTCCAGCCCTGTCTCCCATTGAAAATGTGTGGCACAATGTGTAGCGTAAAATACGACAACGGAGACCCCGGACTGTTGAACAGTTGAAGCTGTACATCAAGCAAGAATGGGAAAGAATTCCACCTACAAAGCTTCAACAATTAGTGTCCTCCGTTCCCAAACGTTTATTGAATGTTGTTAAAAGAAAAGGTGATGTAACACAGTAGTAAACATGACCCTGTCCCAGCTTTTTTGAAACATGTTGCAGCCATAGAATTGTAAGTTAATGATTATTTGCTAAAAATCAATAACATTTATCAGTTTGACCATCAAAAATCTTGTCTTTGTAGTGTATTCAATTAAATATCGGTTGAACATGATTTGCAAATCATTGTATTCTGTTTTTATTTATGTTTAACACAACGTCCCAACTTCATTGAAATTGGGGTTTTATTACTCAAGTACTGAGTAAATAGAAACTTTAGATCTTTTTTAACCACAGCATGGTCAATCAAAAAAAATTAAAAATTACAAAATAAAATGTGAATGTGCAAATTGTGATGTGTGTGTGTGTGCACACAGTCAAAACTACAAAACAAACTGCTTCAATTTAGTTAGTTATGTGTAATGTGAAATGACACCAACTGGTATTTATTTAACACTTTGTACAAAAGCCTTTATTTGCAACGACAGCTTAAAGATGCCTCCATGTATGGGGAAACTAGTCACATGGATTGGTCTGGTGTGATTTTGGCCCATTCCTCCACACAAGCAGTCTTCAAATCTTGAAGTTTCCGTGGGCTTCTTTTATGGACCTTGAGTTTCAGTTCTTTACATAGATTTTCAATTTGATTCAAGTCAGGTGATTGGCTGGGCCATTCTAGCAACTTAATTTTTTTCCTTTGAAACCAATTGAGAGCATCCTTGGCAGTATGTTTTGGATCATTATCCTGATGAAATGTCCACCATTCATTTTCATCATCCTGTAAATGGCAGCAGATTTTCGTCAAGAATGTCTCAGTACATTTGCCCATTTATTCTTCCTCCAATAATGTTAGGATTACCAGTAACATTTGCTGAAAGCAGCCCCACACAATCATGTTCGCATCTCCGAACTTCACTGTTGGTATGGTGTTTTTAGGGTGATGTGCAGTGCCATTTCTCTTCCAAACATGGTGTGCATTATGGCATCAAAACAGTTCAATTTTGCTCGCATCAGACTAGACTATATTCTCCCAGTATTTAACTGGCTTGTCCAAATGTTGCTCAGCAAACTTTAAATGAGCGTTGACATGCTTTTTCTTCCAGCAATGGGGTATTGTGTGGTGAGTGTGCATACAGGCCATTGAGTGCATTACTCACTGTTTTCCGTGTGACAGTACCTGCTAATTCCAGGTCTGTTTGAAGCTCTCCAAAGGTGGCCCTTGGCTCTTGGACATCTCTTCTGATCATTCTTTGCACTCCTCTGTCAGAAATCCTGCGAGGAGCACCTTATCGAGGCAAATTCATGGTGGTATGATTGGCTTTCCACTTACGTTTTATGGCCACAACCATGCTCACTGGAACGTTCAGAAGCTTAGATATGCGCCTGTAACAATGCACCATCGTTATGTTTTGCAACAATTAGTTTGCGGTGGTCTTGAGACAGCTCTCTGCTCTTACCCAGACTCATAAGATGTCTTGACTTACACCTTGGCAATGAGAAATTGTTTTATGCCATCAATTGGGACTGAACCAGCTGATATTCATTTGCACTGACAAGGGGCTGGATTGCTGTTTGATTATTGATAGATTTTAGGTGATGTTTTGGCTTTCAATGCTTTTTTGCACCTCCCTTTCTTAATCTGTTTCTATACCTTTTCCCTGTGTCATTTCACATTATTACACGCACCTTAATTTATGATCTTATTTGTTCTACTTCCTTTCTATGTAACTTGGGTTGTTCCCAACATCAGGTGAAAATTTCATGACAATAGCAGCTTTGGAAAATATATTTAGTGAGAAAAATGGTAACGTGCTTTATACTTATTTCAGCCGCTGTATGTATATTTACATCCCGTCACTGACTTTGAATTCAAACCACCTCATGGAAGAAAATAATTGATGACACAGGTGTCTGTTTAAGATGTGCTATTCATTGTTATCACTAGATGGCGCATAATATCAAGGAATATACATTGTTTACAGAAAAAAATATTTCTTAATATTAATAGATTAGCTCGTGCAAAAAATATCCATATAATGTGCAAAGATGCAGACATTCGAGTCGACTAATCAAGTATTGCGGGGGGTGCAGAAGTATTGCACAGTTTCCATGCCTTTTTGTACCCCCCTTTCTTCATGTGTTACATCCTTTTTCCCTCTGTCATTTCACATTTTTACACACAATTTAATTTATGATCTTATTTTATATTTATATATCTTATATTTGTACTACTTTCTTCGTATGTATGGATTACTTGGGTTGTTCCCAACATCTGGTGAAACTTTCAGGTCAATAGCACCTTTGAAAGTATATTTAGTGAGAAAAATGGTGACGTGTTAAATACTTACTTCAGCCGCAGTATAGTGTATAGAAATTTAACATTAAAATTAAATTTGCCTAATTTCTTTTCTTTTTAGTTTTGGCCTCCAACTTGAGCCAGGCCAAGCTTCACTTGCACCTAATGCCTGCTCCAAGCTGCGCCACATGAATAGCATCCTCCTATTTAAGCACTTTCATTCTGGAAAAGAATTGACTAAAATTTCACTTCTGACTAAAATTTCACTATTTCACTTCATTTTTCACTATTACTATTTTTGCATTGTTTCCCCACTTTAAGATCATCAAACAAATGTAAATAGACAAATATAACTCAAGTGAACTTAAAACAATGTCTTTAAATAGTGATTACATTTATGAAGGAAAACAAATATTCAAAGTTACAGTGGGTACGGAAAGTATTTAGACCCCCTTAAATTTTTCACTCTGTTATATTGCAGCCATTTGCAAAAATCATTTGAGCTCATTTTTCCCCCTCATTGTAAACAGAGAAACCCATATTGACAGAAAAAAATTTAATTGTTGAAAGGTTTTTAGATTAATTAAAAAAGAAAACTGAAATATCACACAGCCATAAGTATTCAGACCCTTTGCTGTGCCACTCATATTTGACTCGGTGCTGTCCATTTCTTCTGATCTCATTTCTTCTGAGATGGTTCAACACCGTCATTGGACTCCAGCTGTGTTTGATTATACTGATTGGACTTAGGAAAGCCACACAACTGTCTATATAAGACCTTAAAGCTCACAGTGCATGTCAGCGCAAATGAGAATCATGAGGTCAAAGGAACTGCCTGAAGAGCTCAGAGACAGAATTGTGGCAAGTCACAAATCTGGCCAAGGTTACAAAAAACATTTCTGCTGGATTTAAGGTTCCTAAGAGCACAGTGGCCTCCATAATCCTTAATTGGAAGACGTTTGGGACGACCAGAATCCTTACTAGAGCTGGCCGTCCGGCCAAACTGAGCAATCGGGGGAGAAGAGCCTTGGTGAGAGAGATAAAGAATAACCCAAAGATCACTGTGGCTGAGCTCCAGAGATGCAGTCGGGAGATGGGAGAAGTTCTAGAAAGTCAACCATTACTGCAGCCCTCCACCAGTCGGGGCTTTATAGCAGAGTGGCCCGACGGAAGCCTCTCCTCAGTGCAAGAAATGAAAGCCCGCATGGAGTTTGCTTAAAAACACCTGAAGGACTCCAACATGGTGAGAAATAAGATTCTCAGGTCTGATGAGACCAAGATAGAACTTGTTGGCCTTAATTCTAAGCAGTACGTGTGGAGTAAACCAGGCACTGCTCATCACCTGTCCAATACAGTCCCAACTGTGAAGCATGGTGGTGGCAGCATCTGCTGTGGGGGTGTTTTTCAGCTGCAGGGACAGGACGACTGGTTGCAATCAAAGGAAAGATGAATGCGGCAATGTACAGGGATATCCTGGACGAAATCCTTCTCCAGTGTGCTCAGGACCTCAAACTGGGCCGAAGGTTCACCTTCCAACAAGACAATGACCCTAAAATAACAAAGGAGTGGCTTCAGAACAACTCTGTGACTGTTCTTGAATGGCCCAGCCAGAGCCCTGACTTAAACCCAATTGAGCATCTCTGGAGAGACCTGAAAATGGCTGTCCACCAACGTTCACCAGCCAACCTGACAAAACTGGAGAGGATCTCCAAGGAGGAATGGCAGAGGATCCCCAAATTCAGGTGTGAAAAACCTGTTACATCATTCCCAAAAAGACTCATGGCTGTATTCGCTCAAAAGGGCGCTTCTACTAAATACTGAGCAAAGGGTCTGAATACTTATGGTTTTATACTTATGGAATAGTTGTGTGATATTTCAGTTTTTCTTTTTTAACTCATTCACTACCAACCGTTTCCTGAGCAGGGAAGCCCTAGACTGCCAGGCATTCTCGAAGAACTTCACTCATTTTTCAAGCCCCACAGAATACTGTGTACTATGACTAAACACCAAAACCAACAAAAGAAAGATCAGTCTCTCTTCTTTCATCAGAAAAAAAGTTTGTCTCTAGCTTCTACCATTCTTTAGTAATCAGCAGTCAAATATAGGCTACTTTCAGCCAAATCAGTTTCTGGAGGAAAAAAACTGAGAAAACAGCCTTTTTGTGAAACCAGACAGATCAAGCAGAACAATGACTTTGACACCAATATTTTTTGTCTTTCGTGCAAATCTTAAACATCTGAACATAAAACAACACTGAGAAATTACTTTTGACAGAAAAATAATTTATTTACAAGTATAACTATGTACAGAATTTACATTAGACAAAATTGCATGAACAAATGGGGCTCCCACACTTTTTTCCTTCAAATTCTTCTCCTCTACAGTTTGCTCAATAGTCCAGGTTTTTATTACCTTGCGCATACAATCTAGCAAAGTTTTATCCACATCTGGATTTTATTCTTTGGTGGCAGTGAATGGGATATTGTGTGGTTGTCATGGTCCTTGAAAACAGTCCCTACTTCTGCTCGAAGCACAACCTGTGCAGTTTAGAAACAACTATTACTAAAAAATACACGGGGGGACGTGGAGAAAAAAAGGTTTTCAACTACTTTTTTTGTCTGCAATGCGTACTGGCATGTGGGTCGAACGTCTGCTGGATGAATGATCTTTCAGTTTTAAAAAATACATACCATTACTAGAGAATACTTTTTTATTGTTTTGCAAGGGTAAAAAAACCCAACAAAAAACATTACTTTTCTTCGTCGCAATTGTAAAAGACATTTGACTCGCGGGGGTTGAATTCCTGCAAGATGGACAAAATGGAAACTTCAAATCAGTATTGGCAACAGATGTTACATTGTAATGTGAACTAGTGGGACTACGTAAATTATGTTTTTATACAACAAGGATTGAAGGAGCGTGTTTGCTCGCTAAATGAAGCTAACGCTAGCTGCAAACGAGTTACCTTCGTCTCCATATCATCTGGAGGATCTCGGGATGAAGCTCGGCTGGCGATCCAGAGGGAGTTCACTCCTCTGACGATTCCGGATCCCACTTACTCAAATCCTGGACGGCAGATGATCAGCTGTCAAAGCTGCCGAGGATCTCGGCATATGGTCCCGTCATCTTGGGTGATAGTTTTGCAACAAAGCAATCGGCTCGGAGCATCATTCTGGCTCGGTGCGTCATTCTTTATTGCCCCGCATGATCTAAGGCGTCATATTACTGTCGGTCGCAGGAAAATTTTTCTTGCCTTGGCGCAATAAATTTCTAGTACCGAAAGCTTTTTTGTTTTTTTTTCCATTTTGTCTTCTCTCCTTTCCGCCATTATGTTGACCTTTTCTCATTCTCTCTTGCACCCCATCTCATCCTTCTTCTTCTGCTTCTGAGGGAGGGACATTCACCTCATGGCATTGTTGCCCTCCACAGGGTGCCATTCCGCATTGTAGTAATCTAGAGGCTTGACGATCACACAAACTGCACAAGACCCTCCCACACCCATTCCCATAAAAAAACGGCATTGACGTCTTTCGATGGCATTGGCAGGGAATACATGGATTCTGAATGATGTCTTTGGACAGCATTGGCAGGGAATGAGTGAACAAATCTGCAAAAATTTCAACAATTCCGTTTTTTTCTGTCAATATGGGGTGCGGTATATACATTAACTCAAAATCAAGTCAGACAAAATATCTAAAAAAGCTCCAACAAAATGACACGATCCAAAGAAATTCCAGAAGTCAAGAAATAAAAAGTAATTGAAAAAGTAATTGACATCTTTCATTCTCGAAAGGGTTACAAAACCCATTTCTAAAGCTTTAGGATTCCAGCGAATCATAGGAAGAGCCATTATCCTAACATGGAGAAAACATGGAAAAGTGGTGATCCTTCCCAGGAGTGGCCGGCCTACAAAGATTACCCCAAAAGAACAGCAATGACCCATCCAGGAGGCCACAAAAGAGCTCAGGACAACTTCGGAAGAACTACAGGCCTCCCTGAACTCAGTTAAGGTCATTGTTCATGAGACAACAATTAGAAAGAAACTGGGCAAAAATGGCATCCATGGCAGAGTTCCAAGGCAAAAACCATTGATGACCAAAAAGAACAAAGGCTCATACTACTTTTGCACAAAAAAAAAACAACAAAAAAAAACATCTGAATGATTCCCAAGATATTTAGGAGAATATTACATGGACTGACGAGATGAAAGTTGAGCTTTTTGGAAGGTGTGTGTCTCGTTACATCTGCCATAAATATAGCAAGGCACTTCAGAAAAAGATCATCATCCCATCAGTCAAACATGGTGGTGGTAATGTGATGGTCTTGGGCTGATTTTCTTATTCAGGACCTGGACAACTTGCTGTGATTGATCGAACCATGAATTCTGCTCTTTAACAGAAAATCCTGAAGGAGAATGTTCGGCAATCAGTTCGTGACATCAAGCTGAAGCGCCCCTTTGTTCTTCAGCTGGACGACGATTCAAAACACCAGCAAGTTAACTACTTTGTGGCTTAAAATAACAAAAACAAAATTAAGGTTTTGAAATGGCCTAGTCAAAGTCTAGACTTGAAGCCGATTGAAATACTGTGGGTGGCATGACATTAAAAAGACTGTTCATGCTCAAAAACCCTCCAGTGTTGCTACACAGTATTAAAACAATTATGCAATGAAAAAAGGGCCAAAATATCTCCATTGAGATATGAAAGAAGCATTCGGAAGAAAACGCTTAATTTCATTTGTTGCTGGTGAGGGTGGCTCAACCAGTAGCTATGAATATTTGTTTTTCCTTCTTAAATAAATAAAAATAAATAAGTAGTTTACTTGGCTTATCCTTGTCTGATATTTAGAGGATATTTACATTTGTTTGATGATCTTAAACATTAAAGTGGGGAAACTGTGCAAAAATTATTTCAGAAGGGGGCCAATACTTTTTCACGGCACTGTATGTGTATGTGAGAATCCCCTTGGGGTTATCACTAAGGATATTGCAATAAAAACTAAGGATGAAAACAGTTCCACTACAGCACTGCACTTACTTCTCTGAGGTCTCTCTGTAATCGTGTATTCATGTCTTCAGACTTGATTAGGTCTTTTCTGGCTGTGTCCAACTCTTCCTCCAGCTCACTGATTCTGGATGCCATTGCAGCCATGCGCTCCTTAATCTGGCCCAGATCTGCGGTCTGACGGTCCACCACCTTCTGGAGTTCGCCAACCTTGCCGAAATCAGGAGCTAACTCATCCTCCTGACTAAGAGATCCATCTGATGACCGCTGTGGATGGATAAATGATATATCATCATCAATTTCGTCTATTTTAAATCTAGAGTGCAACTTTGGACAAATATGTAAAACAATAATAAGAAGTATTTTAATAACCATTACTCCATTCTAGGTAAATGTATAGAGGTGATCAAAATGACTCATTTGATTCATATTATCAAATGGATTTTCATTTAGGTTTCTTCATTGTGACAGTACAACTTATATTCAGACAGAATTTTCTCTCTCTCGTCCCTGAGTCCAAACTAAAATAGAAAAGAATTGAAATAACATTTGCAACATAAGGATTGTTTGCGCCAAATTTAATTAAAAAATAGTTATTAATTTGTATTCTACTCATCTTATCAAAATGAGAATTAACTGAACTGTAAAAAGACACTAATTACACTGAACCCATTTAATAATTTATTTCAGCAACAATTTATGTATATTTCATCATCTTTTTAATTATTTCATAATTATAGAGCATTTATATTCACAATAGAACCTTGCATTTTCTAATGGAAGTGGTGACTGCCGTGGCTTGTGAGACGTGATATACATCCCGTGATGCGACAGTGTGTCTATGTACAGCACTCAACATAAATTGTTTTTTTTTAGCCATTTCTCAGTGAACATAAGAACATTTTTGGTATTTTGATTATTTGACACACCTGCAGTTTAATTAGATTTAGATTTTACGACATGAAACAAATGTCTGAAAATTAAATATTTGTGTATGCAAATTGACAAATCTAATAAGCAATCTATGCCCACATTTGTATTTTGTAGAATAGTGGGCCGTATAAAATTTTGATTCTGGAAGGAAACTTTTGGTTCTGATTCTGTTGGTGTTTCCTAATCTATGTTGAGCACTGAATGAATGTACAGTGGGTACAGAAAGTATTCAGGCCCCCTTAAATTTTTCACTCTTTGTTATATTGCAGCCATTTGCTAAAATCATTCATTCAAGTTAATTTTCCCTCATGAATGTATACACAGCACCCCATATTGACAGAAAAAAAACTGAATTGTTGAAGTTTTTGCAGATTTAGTAAAAAAGAAAAACTGAAATATCACACAGCCAATAAGTATTCAGACTCTTTGCTCAGTATTTAGTAGAAGCACCCTTTTGAGCTAATACACCCATGAGTCTTTTTGGGAATGATGGAACAGGTTTTTCACACCAGGATTTGGGAATACTCTGCAATTCCTCCTTGCAGATCCTTTCCAGTTCTGTCAGGTTGGATGGTGAACAGCAATTTTCAAGTCTCTCCAGAGATGCTCAATTGGGTTTGGGTCACAGAGTTGTTCTGAAGCCACTCTATTATTTTAGCTGTGTGCTTAGGGTCATTGTCTTGTTGGAAGGTGACCCTTCGGCCCAGTCTGAGGCGCTGAGCACTCTGGAGATGGTTTTCGTCCAGGATATCCCTGTACTTGGCCGCATTCCTCTTTCCTTCGATTGCAACCAGTCGTCCTGTCCCTGCAGCTGAAAAACATCCCTACAGCATGATGCTGCCACCACCATGCTTCACTGTTGGGACTGTATTGGACAGGTGATGATCAGTGACTGGTTTTCTCCACACACACTGCTTAGAATAAAGGCCAAAAAGTTCTATCTTGGTCTCATCAGACCAGAGAATCTTATTTCTCACCATCTTGTAGTCCTTCGGGTGTTTTTATTAGCAAACTCCATGCAGGCTTTCATGTGTCTTGCACTGAGGAGTGGCTTCCGTCGGGCCACTCTGCCATAAAGCCCCCGACTGGTGGAGGTCTGCAGTGATGGTTGACTAGAACTTTCTCCCATATCCCGACTGCATCTCTGGAGCTCAGCCACAGTGATCTTTGGGTTCTTCTTTATCTCTCTCACAAAGGCTTTTCTCCCCGATTGCTCAGTTTGGCAGGACCGCCAGCTCTAGGAAGGGTTCTGGTCGTCCCAAACGTCTTCCATTTAAGGATTATGGAGACCACTGTGCTCTTAGGAACCTTAAGTGCAGCTGAATTTTGTTTGTAACCTTGGCCAGATCTGTGCCTAGCCACAATTCTGTGTCTGAGCTCTTCAGGCAGTTCCTTTGACCTCATGATTCTCATTTGCTGTGACATGCATTGTGAGCTGTAAGGTCTTATATAGACAGGTGTGTGGCTTTCCTAATCAAGTCAAATCAGTATAATCAAACACACACACGTCAGATGACCACAGTTTCCGGGAAGGCATGTATAGACAAACTGGAGCCTGTCCAGGGCCTTGCCAGGCACCCTGGACTGGACTCTGATGCAGTTGTCCAGACGTTATTAGGACATAGAAGAGGGATCTCAGCAACAGAGTAAGTAAGTGATGGGCAGAGTCTGGAAAGGCTATTAAGGTTGTTCTTAAGGTAGAATAAGGCTGACTTGGTGATGGATTTGATGTGGGAGTTGAAAGACAGAAAATATAGCAGACAAAAGAATAACCCCACAGCCTATAGACCTCAGGAGAAAGGTGGATGAAGCAACCATTGGTGTTGAGTCAGCCTGAGCAGCACCCGGGGCCACAACTATGAGTTCCATCTTTACAGTGTTTAGTATCAGTAGATTTTATCAAATGTTAAGCTTTCTTTTTTGAATATACAGCAGTTGCATTTCCTTTTCAGGATTTTCTTTTTTGAGGACTTTATTTGAACATTTAATGCTTTAAGGAATCTTACATGAATGCACCCATCAGAAATTTATTTTTAAATAGGTGCCAGCACGCCCTCGACCCTAGTGGGGATAGGCAGTACGGAAAATGGATGGATGGATGGTTAGTGACGATCCTTTTGCAGGATTAAGATAACCTTAATTAGTCCCACAATGAGGAAATTTGCAATAAGGTACACCTACTGTATCTAAATACCCGTATTACATAACCTATTCTAATTAAATCAGTGCATGTTCAATTAATTACAGCACATGAGAAAACCATTTACACAACACAGGTCTCTCTTGAAAAAGAGATTTTTAATCTCAATGAGACCAACCTGGTTAAATAAAGGTTAAATAAATTTTACAAAATGTACAATTGGTTTCTGTAATAATTTTGCTGTAATAATTGAACACGCAATGATTTTACCAAACAGATGGCTGACACTTGTCATACACCGGCTTTCTCACACGCTTGTCTTTCAACCATATGCTGATGAGTAACCTCACCTTCCCATTAGTGCTTGGTGTATTTTCAGAGTTGTGGTTGACCTCACTGGTTCCATCTGCCAATCCCCTCTTCTGGCAGCTCTGCTCTCTGAGGTAAGCCAACTACAGAGATAGAGTTTAACACCGAGGTAATTTATCAGCAGTGAATATAGAACACTTATGTCTCTCTATTTATGATATGTACGGTTACAGTTTTCCAGTGACTGGTAAAAAATAATAATAATATATATATATATATATGCGTGTGTGTGTGTGTGTGTGTGTGTGTGTGTGTGTGTGTGTGTGTGTGTGTGTGTGCACTCAAGGCTTTGAGGGCATGCGGGGGCGGGTGAAGACATGCACCCACCCCCGGAACAAAGGATGACTATAGCATTAAGTGCTTCATCACTGACCATAGATAAAATCTAGGACAGTTCAACATCCTCTAGGGCTTTTGTCAATCTTAATCTCATTCAATGGGGAGAATTCAAGAAATGTCTATCCTTTAAAACGATGCACACAGGAGTGGCATCAGTCCCTACTTCTCAGATTCAGAATGGATAAACAGTGAATAGTAATGAATTACGAGAGAACATTCCCAAAGCAGTTGACATAAAATAACGTTGAGTACAGTAAAACCAATGTTTCATTATCAAAACAAGATTTGCCAACTGACGTCTGTTACATTGACTGGGGGTTTGATGTCACCAAGGTTCTTTCTTTGAGGCCAATATAACTGGAAATTTAAGAGGATCTATTGTACGTTGTGATACAAGAAATGAGTGTAGTACTATCCCAATAGCACAGAGGTGTCCAAACTACGACCAGGGTGCAATTTGCGGCCCGCGGCTCATTTTTCAGCAGCTTGCTGCATACTGTAGGCTAGTCGACTGTAGACCTTTGCTTCAATACATTTTCTCCCTCTAGACCTTTTAAAATTTTTGTTGAATACCCCTGGCCTACATGAAGACACACGCTAAACTAATATGTAAATGTATTGTTTCCCATGCACTCAAACAGAGCAATCCCCCATATATTGATAAAGCTTATATGGACCATTCCACTAAATTAGTGCTATTTGCATCCCCAGGAAATAAAATTTATAAACGCACTATACAATGACATGAAAATATCAAGCATCCTGCAAATGGATCTGTAATTTGCTTAGTGTTAAAATTCTATGAGGATAAATGTCATGTGGCTATATTTCATGTATTTGCTAATATGTGAAAAACCTATTCCTGTTTTTTATGATTTATTATAATTAAGGAGCCTGAGATGGGTCAACAAAAATTTTGAGTGCTTAAATGTGTGTACAGTATCATCAAATTTAGAGCTAAAAAAAATAAATAAAATAAAAATAAAAAAACTTTGTGTATGTGTGAATGGCCCATACACTGCTGTGTTTACTACTTGCTCTTAGCAGTGTGCTAAGCAGTTTCCTCTAAGTGTTACCACATGTTAGCACACGTTAGCATTAGCATGTGTTAGCAGACCAATACAGAAATTGGGCAGTTGGACAAGAATAAAAATCCACCCAAACGCAAAAGGGTAAACCGCTTAATATTCAAGAGGACCAAAAAGGTCCACTGTTCGAGTGTCGTGTGCAACGAACAAAAGCAACAGCAGTCAGCAGTCACTGAGTGGGTGCAAAACGTATTGGTTACAATCACAAATCACATGCAGTCAAATACAAGAATACTGCATAACAAATGCTTATATTATGTGTAAGTATATAAATATAGATGAATGTAGTCATGGGTCAAAAAAAGACCAGCCTCATTTCTTTAGTTTCTTGTTCATTTTTAATGCCTGCATGGTACAACTAAAGGCACATTTGTTTGGACAATTATAATGATGATAGGGAAAATATCATGAGAGTTTAAGAGCTGATATCCAGCCATTTCCCATGGTTTTCTTGATAATAACCCATATTATATTGAATAATACAATTAAGCTGATGTACTCTTTAGGTATGTACCTCTAGTGATAAGAG